>NW_015541551.1:0-1650 GCF_001515605.1 Sinocyclocheilus anshuiensis | reverse complement strand
TATTTCATGTTTTCAAATGAGAGATCAAAGGCTGTCCATTTTTTCATTTATGTCAACAGTAAGCATTTTGTAGAAAGATGGAGACTTGACCGAAAAATTTATAAACTCACTTTGTCTAAACAGCGATGATTTTTGAATTTATAAGGGCTAGATTTATGAGATCAGGACTATTCAGCACTCACAGTCACGTCCGTAACTTTTTAAAGATTAAGTTTATGTCGTATAATAATTATTAATGCAATTAACTTATACAGAAACTTTCTGTATAAATCCAACTTATGTCTATTCTAATTATGATCAACAACTCATCTCCATTCTTTGCTCTTATAAACTATAATAATGCGTTACGGTCATGACCGTTACGGATGCTTCATATTAAATCATATGCATACCGGCACGCATGTTTACCACATTGCTGATGACTGATAGCTTACTGTGTAGGTCTACTGCTGTTTCAGGCTTACCGTATCATAATATTTTAGAAATGAATTCATTCTAATAACATTTTAGAACTTGCACTCTCAACGAGAACATTGCAGAGATTTAGCCTGTATTTGCTGTGCGGGTAAGAACAGGCGGACTGTAGGACAAATCACCAAAACTATCTTTAAATGTCATATAATGTTCATTGTCAATATTATCTAATTCAAATATTTTATGTGTGTCAAATAACTCTTGTTGCTATCTGTGCTGCATGCATAGCCTACAGAGAGCAAGATTTTGCGTGTTCGGCACACATGCTGCTGAGTGCGACGTGCAAGAGGCAGGCATCATTCATTCTTATTTTTGTCCAAATATTTTTCTTTATTACACATCTTGTTTGGTTTTATTTCGAATCATTGCATGTTTAAAATAATTCACTTTGTTATGCAGATGCAAAACGTGAAACTGCAGTCTTATTCGCAGTCTATCACTTGCACAATACACAATATTATATTTAGCATATTTTACTTAATCTGTTTTGTATCTTAATTATTTAATGCAGTCATTAAAAATTAAAACAAGTTTTTTTTATGACAGCAACATCCGTTTAATCTTGATCAACAACAACTATCGATCAACGAATTAGAGGCATCAATCCAATCATTTTAAAAACGTCAAATAGCCTTCAATTTATAGGTTATAACTGCATCTGTCTAAGATGTAGACTGCATGGTGAAGATTTATTTTAATGTGGATCCCACACTCTTGCATTACACAGTGAAGCTCTGCTGTGTGTTCCTGTGTTTGAGATCATTTCTAGGAGTTTGTGCAGCTTGAGTCTGAACTGAAAGGAGGCATTTTCTTTCTTGTGTGACTGAAATCTAAGATAACTATACTGCACTGACCTGCAGCTCTACACTAGTGTACTTTACTCACATGCAGATGTTCTGCAGTTTAAATGCACTTACTTTAGAACTTTAGAACTACAAGTAACTCTTACTTTCATTGTGAACAACAGCAGCTCAATATAGTGAAACCTGGTGAACATAGTGAAATGGAAAGAACAAGTAGTCTTTCTATTTACTTTATTTGTGGGGTAAGATAAGTGATTTTGTGTTATAGTTAACTGGGGATTTTCAGCACATGCATGAAAGCACAGATTATGTGTGAATTCATTAAAAATCGTTGTTATGATATGAAGCTATTCAGTCCTACTTTTCCAACTTC
>NW_015541550.1:0-543 GCF_001515605.1 Sinocyclocheilus anshuiensis | reverse complement strand
ATCATTCTTATATGCTGATTTGCTGCTCAAGAAACATTTATTTTTTATTGTCGATGTCTTATCAATTATCAAAAGTTAGAACAAACATTTTTTAAGCTGTGGTGGGCATAAGAGACTTTCAAAAACATAAAAAAAAAACAACAACAAAAATCATACCAACCCCAAACTTATGAAATAGTAGTGTATGTTTGAGATTATACTTACCAGCCCTATGGTTTATAGCATCTTGGAGATGTTGTCTGACAGAAGGTTCAACAGGAGGTTCGCTCCAACTCTGCTGGGGTGCAGCAGGCCATCAGCATTGAAGAATCTAGGAACAAAACAAGCAATCTGTCACAGAGCCAATAATATTTAGTCTGCAGTTCCAGTTTTATTAGAAGGAAACAAGCTAGAGCAGAGGTACAATGCAGATAAAAGAAAGAATAATCTTATAATATAATAACATAATATACAAAAAATACACCTACTACTACTACTACTAATAATAATAATCTTAAGATAACAGAATCTATGTTTTTAGATTTAGGTCGAGTGTCACTTACA
>NW_015541549.1:0-955 GCF_001515605.1 Sinocyclocheilus anshuiensis | reverse complement strand
AAGTCTGTAATGTCAAAAAATTAAAGCCTTTATTATGTAAATTGAAAGGAGAATGCACAGTGAACCAGCAGGGTAAGTACACTCAAAGTCTGTAATGTCAAAAAATTAAAGCCTTTATTATGTAAATTGATTCTATATCTGCTGTTGCCTGAAAAGAAGCTGACACAATTAATCACATTTGCGATTACATACTGTATTTGTAACAATGACAGACAATTGACAGGAATTCCTAAAACTCACGCTCCGCCACCTCAAACACCTCACAGAAGACATGAGTTACTCACCATTTTACAGAAGCATCTCAGACATACCACTTCTCCCAGAAGCTCCGGGAGTCTCCCACATTTCGATAACATGTCCCGGATGCCCGGAAATCACAGGGTGGGAAGTCTGGCATCTTAAAGAAAATTAGCTGAGATTAAACCTACATCTAATACTGCAAGGATAACACTATATGACTTCATAGTCAAATCGAGAAAGTCAAATCGAGAGAAAAATTGTCTCTGATATTTGTAATGTGTGAATAATCATAATTAATTGTTTTGAAAGCCCTAGTTTATTTATTTGTTTGTGTTGGTTATTTTTTTGTTCAGTGACCACAATGTATGGAATCATCCGCCGCTACAAGAATGCCCTCAAGAGATTCACCAAGTCTGGATCCATGAAAAAAGCCTTTGCCAAAGTGAATGTTGACCGCAACACAATTGCAAGAACAGCTATAATTGCTGAGCTAGCAATCACATATCCAGACACATTTAAGGAGCTGCTCCCCACAGACGACGTAAATGAGAAGGTCTCTGAGTTTGCAGAGCGCTGCAGTAGGGCTATAACAAAAGAGATGGCTGAAACCATCACAGCAAAGAAAAAAAGTGGACAACTCCTCCGAATAATGCATAAGTACACTTAATTATTTTTTTTCATTAACAAGTTATCCTGTTGTTTTCCCTTCAAAACA
>NW_015541548.1:0-854 GCF_001515605.1 Sinocyclocheilus anshuiensis | reverse complement strand
GAGAGAGAGAGAGAGAGAGAGAGAGAGAGAGAGACCGAGAGAGAGCGCGAGAGAGAGAAAGAGAGAGCGAGAGAGCGAGAGAGCGAGAGCGAGATGCATACATACATATAGAGCGAGCGAGAGAGCGAGAGCGAGAGCGAGAGCGAGAGCCCCAATAAGAGAGTCCCAGCAAAGAAAGAGAGGTAGCAAAGGAAAGAGAAAGAGCAACAGTTGCAATCCTCTTTTATCCCTTCCTTGACCATGTGACTAAAAACCAAATGTGAGACATTCAAACTGACCAATCAGCAGATTACAACTTCACCCACTGGGCAAAAGGTGTGACAATTAGAAGACCCCCGATGTATACACATGTTGGCCTACAGGCCTTGATCGATATCAGCACTTCTGTGCCTTCAGGAACGCCAAATGGCCCTTTTGTTACTGAAGATAGGTTTGGGACAGGAAAGCAGAAGTCTTTGATAATTTTTGACCTTACAGGACCCACATACTCAAAAGAGCAATTTTCCTCTTCCCACACTTACACTTGCAAACGCAAGTTCCCCGCCCCTTCGCGGCGAACTTTCCTTCGCAAAATTAGAACCCCTTGCATGTCAACATATTCTGTTACACCAAATACACAAAATAATGATCTTTAAAAAAGCATCATATGACCCCTTTAAGAAAAAAGATAAGAATATTCTTAAGAATAATTTTTGGGAATACAAAATATTCTTAACTTTTTTCTAAAGTTAAAAAATAAGAAGAAAATGGCAGTTAAGAAGAAATTTCTTCTTAAGAATGTTTAGTGAATCTGGCCCCAGGTCCTCCAGCACACCCATGAATACACCTATCTGGGACTAAAAATCAGCTCAACA
>NW_015541547.1:904-1813 GCF_001515605.1 Sinocyclocheilus anshuiensis | reverse complement strand
AAGTTTGTTTTGCTAGTCGGCCCGAATCAGTTTTCTAAAGCGTTCATGAAAAATCGCTTACCCCACCTTTAAGGCCCAGAAAGGTAGTAAGGTCATCATTGACATCAGTGGTTCAACCCTAATTCTATGAAGCTATGAGAATACTTTTTGTGAGCATGGAAAACAAAAATTTCAACTTTTTTCAACATTTTCTTCTCTTCCGTGTCAGTCTCTGCAGCCATTCACGACAGTAGCACAACACATGCATGTGCATTCCTCTGCTTGCAAAGGAGCCGCAGCGCATGCGTGTTCTACGTTAGAACGCCGGCTCCTGCATCAGCAGCATCACACGTATGTGTCGCGGTACTCTCCTGAACGCAAGACTGACACAGAAGGGAAGAATTGTTGAATAAAGTCGTTATTTTTGTTTTCTTTGTGCACAAAGTATTCTCGTAGCTTCATAGAATTGACCTATCAGTAAGCCCCTCCCCTTGAACGCAGATGAGCCAATGGCAGTCGAGTATCAGTTGCACAGGGAGCGGAACTCGGACATCTTTAGGTTTCAGCGCCATAGAGAAACATTGGAAGATCCGAAGCGCTCATCGGTTTGATGGTGTTTATGCTACAAAAATGGAAAAACAATGTGCTTGTGGTACTTGTAACACTAATTCCAGGTATCCTGAGAGGATGGGCAATAGAATTTATTTTATTACATTTCCTAAACCCACACAAAACAGAGCAAAATGTCCCTAAGCATTCAACCCCAATCCCAATGAAGACAAAAATTTTCATTTTCTGGTTGTCATACACTTATTAAGTTACAATTTTCATCTGCTCAAGCAGAACGTTAATGTCAGCTTGCGTTTCAGCAAACTTAAATAGCGAACTGTTCTCACGTAAGTTACAGTGTAGGTCAAAAACACATAAACG
>NW_015541547.1:0-585 GCF_001515605.1 Sinocyclocheilus anshuiensis | reverse complement strand
TATTTAATTCCCACTTGAATGGTGGCCCTTCTGTGTCCAAAATTGTGCAAAAACATCGTGGGACAAGGTTTTCACATTGTAAGAGAGTGAGCAACTCCGTTTGTTTGTCCGAGGGAGAAACAGTAACTAAGGGGGGCGGGGCTTACGATAGATCAATTAGGGTTGAACCACTGATGTCACATGGACTATTTTAATGATGTCCTTACTATGTTTCTGGGCCTTAAACGTGATAGTTCCCTTGCTTTCTATGCAGGGTCAGAAAGCTCTCGGATTTAATCAAAAATACCTGTCAGTTCCATTGCTGTCTATGCAGGGTCAGAAAGCTCTCGGATTTCATCAAAAATATCTTAATCTGTGTTCTTGTGTTCACCCTCATTATCTTAATGAGGGTGAGTAATTAATGACAGAATTTTCATTTATGGGTGAACTAACGCTTTAATGGCCGGTTTCTCAAGTCTCAACTTCAGCAGTATTTACATACATAAAAACTTACAGTTTTATTTCCCATATATTCTGAAGGGTTTAACAGAGGGGTTTGTTCATATATCATTCTTCTGAGTTTATACAACATTTTTTTCCTAAAAT
>NW_015541546.1:330-641 GCF_001515605.1 Sinocyclocheilus anshuiensis | reverse complement strand
AAGAGTTTGATTTAGCACAACACGTCCACAACTTCCAGACTGCTTTCTAGCATTGCAAAAGAGACACACACCTTTCTGAGGGGCCTGGTTCACCATGACGGTGCCATCAGCATCACGCCGCTGGCCGATGATGGAACGCAGACCTTGACTTCTCTGTCGTACTTGACCTGCACAAATCAACGCAAAGCCACATGTAAGATCAGACAACATGCTCGTGCATTCACTGCGGTACACACTTGTGACCCTGGAGCACAAAAGCAGTCATAAGTAGCACAGGTATATTTGTAGCAATAGCCAACAATACATTGTAT
>NW_015541546.1:0-215 GCF_001515605.1 Sinocyclocheilus anshuiensis | reverse complement strand
TTTCCTACTGTAAATATATTAAAACTTAATTTTTGATTAGTAATATGCATTGCTAAGCACTTCATTTGGACAACTTCAAAGATGATTTTCTCAATATTTAGATTTTTTTGCACCCGCAGATTCCAGATTTTCAAATAGTTGTATTTCTGGTAATATTGTCCTGTTTTAAAAAACCATACATCAATGGAAAGATTATTTATTCAGCTTTCAGATGA
>NW_015541545.1:878-1059 GCF_001515605.1 Sinocyclocheilus anshuiensis | reverse complement strand
GAGAAATCAGGCCCGAGAACCATACTCGGCCCGGCCAGAACGGGGTTACTAGCAGACGGACCCCGTCCCAGCGCACTCTCTCTAGAACTCCCGGGAGCAGAACTATCGGGGGAAAGGCGTACAGACGAAGCCTCGGCCACGTCTGTACCATGGCATCCAGCCCCAGTGGAGCTGGATGAGT
>NW_015541545.1:0-209 GCF_001515605.1 Sinocyclocheilus anshuiensis | reverse complement strand
CATGCGAAGCGGGTTTCCCCTCAGGGAGAACCCCTTGGTCTTGAGCCACCACTGTAGGGGTCTCATGTACAGCAGGTCAAGAGGTATCACGTTGGACGCTGCTGCCATCAAACCCAGCAGTCTCTGAAACTGCTTGACGGTGAGTGACCGGCCTTCTCTGACTTTCGCGACTGCGGTGAGGACCGACTCGATCCGAGCAGGGGACATAC
>NW_015541544.1:0-1851 GCF_001515605.1 Sinocyclocheilus anshuiensis | reverse complement strand
GAAATCGCATCATATGACTCCTTTAAGGGATCAAGGAAGCGTCCCATATGAAAGCTATATGGAACACAGTTTGTCCCGTATATTCGCAGGCATATGCCGTATGACCACCAGACCATATGAATAACAAATTCTCAGTTGATAATTAATCATTCTTTTTGCAAAAATCATTGTTTTATTTGTGAATGTGGATGTCTGAGGAAGGCTTTAAGAGCAAGCGAAATCCTCTGCCGGCTGCTATATTCTATATGATTGCACTAAAATTTGAGTTAAAAAATTAAAGTGCCATTGTTTAAAAAAACCCTGACGTTTCATAGACCTTCAGTTGTTATGCTTTCGAGTTTCATGCCATTTGTATGCATGTCATTTCACAGTATTTTCTCCTAAATTACTACACTACTTGTGCAGTCACAATTCTACAATGGTAGGCTACAATTTACTCAGGCCAATTACTTTTTTTGTATGACATGAAATTATTTTTTTAATTATTGTACATAAATTGGTTAAGCAAAACAAATGATTATTTCTGAGAACGTTTTAACTGCAGGCAGACATGCATTATGGTACAAATTGCTCTAGAAAAATACAATGAATTAAAGGCTGTAGAGAACAGTGCACTATTGCAGACTTAATATCCTGAGGTTTTAATTCCATTATTGTAATATAGTCAGTCGTGAACTAAAGTGGGCCGGTCTAAGACATGAAACTCCAGAGCTGAAAATGAGTCCCACTCCGGCCCTGTGTGTGTGTGTGTGTGAGAACATACTTGGTGATAAAGCTTTCTTTTTTCTTTCTTAACCGTTAATATCCCTGAAAACTCTTTTGCTTGGTAAAATACCTATAAAAGTTGAGTTGCTTCTTTGATTTTGTATTTTTAATTAGTTGAATGTTAAGCATGCATTGCAAGACGGAGAATAAAAGAACCTTAAAATAAATGTCAGGCGTTTGCTTAAACAAGAATGATTGCAAGGAAGCAAGTGTTAAAGCAAATGATTCACTAAAAATGGTCGTTGTGTCATTTAATCTCTCTCATGTGGTTCCAAACCCATATGGGTTTTTTCTTTTGAGGCGCACAAGACTAATTTAAATGTCATAAAAGTATTTTCATACAACTTCTGAATAATTTGCATAAGGTAAAATAAATACACACAGAACATCAGCCTCGGTTAGCTAAGAATCAATGTTCTCATATATTATTGTTCCAGTCAGTGATCAAGACAGCATTGCAAAACTAAATGATTAAATGAACTCTGATATTAGTCAGTGACCTGCATGTAAACACTTCAGACAAACAGTTTTGCATTTTTCATACGACTTCTGAAGTTACAGTAATTTACATGAAGAACCGGTATTTATCCATATTAAAATTAAAGAATGCAAAACTAAATGCAAATCAATAAACACTCTGTACACAAACACTGTCTGATCGGGTCAAATGCTACTCATTGCCAGTAAAAACATGTGCCCTTTGCTTGATAGTTTACATTTTATTACCTTTCATAAGGTTTTAAAGACAAATACACTGTAAAACCCGCTAAGTTCAGAATACTCCATTTTTGTGGACACCGATTACCTCAAAATATAATTAAGCAACATAAATTTAAGTTAACATTAATTATAAATCATTGTCAAACTAAAAAGCTTAAATTTGTTTTTGCTTAATGTTTAAGTGCAGTGTACTTAAAATGGTTTATCATACGTAATGTTTTTCATTTACCATTTATTTTAATTCAGTAGTGCTTTAAACACAAATGCTAACTTAAAAAAAACAAAAAAAACAATTGTGGCTATACAATTGAGGATTTTTTCATTCAGCCTTTTTTAAACCGCATGAACGGTGTATTTCTGAATGTC
>NW_015541543.1:0-844 GCF_001515605.1 Sinocyclocheilus anshuiensis | reverse complement strand
GCCGCCGCAGTGCCCTGCTCATTTGATACTGCCGCCGCAGTGTCCTGCTTAATTCGATGCTGCCGCAGTGCCCCGCTTAATTTGATACTGCCGGCGCAGTGCCCCGCTTAATTTGATACTGCCGCCGCAGTGCCCTGCTCAGTTGATACTGCCGCCGCAGTGCCCTGCTCAGTTGATACTGCCGCCGCAGTGCCCTGCTCAGTTGATACTGCCGCCGCAGTGCCCTGCTCAGTTGATACTGCCGCCGCAGTGCCCTGCTCAGTTGATACTGCCGCCGCAGTGCCCTGCTCAGTTGATACTGCCGCCGCAGTGCCCTGCTCAGTTGATACTGCCGCCGCAGTGCCCTGCTCAGTTGATACTGCCGCCGCAGTGCCCTGCTCAGTTGATACTGCCGCCGCAGTGCCCTGCTCAGTTGATACTGCCGCCGCAGTGCCCTGCTCAGTTGATACTGCCGCCGCAGTGCCCTGCTCAGTTGATACTGCCGCCGCAGTGCCCTGCTCAGTTGATACTGCCGCCGCAGTGCCCTGCTCAGTTGATACTGCCGCCGCAGTGCCCTGCTCAGTTGATACTGCCGCCGCAGTGCCCTGCTCAGTTGATACTGCCGCCGCAGTGCCCTGCTCAGTTGATACTGCCACCCCTCCATCCGACGCTTTAAACCACGCCACGTATTCAGCTGCAAGAGGGACTCTCCCTTCCGGTGCAGCAGAGTCGCAGCTCCCTTCGGATGCAGCGAGAGTCCCTCACCTGGCCTTCCATCGTGCTCCTCATTCGGCAACAGGTAGGGCTTGCCATCTGACGAGGAGAGTCGCAGCTCACGTTCAAGCACCGCACGACCCCTCCCAGT
>NW_015541542.1:0-576 GCF_001515605.1 Sinocyclocheilus anshuiensis | reverse complement strand
GAGACATGGCTAAGTGTTGCAACAGATAGCCTCCTACCTAAGGCCACTGAAACACAGGCATCAGACACAGGACCAGCTGGATGACAACATAAGCCTGATGAGACAAGACCCGAGTCAGAGCTACAGTCACAAAGAGTTAGCCAAGATCACTGGCTCCTTAAGCCACACACTCATCGCCACCCTCAAGCTGAGCGACAGGCACGCCGCCCATCTCCAGCAGGAGCTACTCTGTTCTCTAGCTGTGCTACCTGTGTGTGCTTACTAATTTTCCCCACAGAGACTACAAATTAGCAGCTAGAACTGGAGGCTCAGGAACGACAGGAAGGGCCTGATGAAGTGGAACAAGGCGCCGAGGAGGAGATCACTAGGCTAAAAGAGACCCTAGCAGTTGCTACCCAAGAAATGGAACGAGGCAAGGCTGACTACGCTGATCTCTCCAACAAGCTACAATATGCAGAACAGCTCCTGGAAAAGGCAAAGGCCGACTTCAGAGACAAGAACGGCCCAATCAAAGCCCTTGAAACTCACCTCGATGAGTCAAGAAACGAGATCAGTTGCCTAACACAACAGCTGGAC
>NW_015541541.1:185-820 GCF_001515605.1 Sinocyclocheilus anshuiensis | reverse complement strand
GCAGCAGGCCGTATGTAGATGAACCCATTACACTCAGCAACACCGTGACTTGTTTCTCATCTGTAATGTCGTTTGCAGAAACAAATTGTACAAACCTTTCTATGTAGGTAGCCCACTGTTCAGCGGACTCATCAAAGGCATCCATATGACCGATAAACACAGCCATTTCGTCGGGTGTTGTTCCACGAGTTCACTACATACATCCAATCAAATAATGCAGTAGCCAGACAAATCAAGCGTTCGAAAAGACAATCTTCGTCGTCTATATGTTATATCTTATCTGTTATATAACATGAATAATACGCTGAGACGAGTGCTGTGTCAACTCACTTCTAATTTGCTGAGAACTCTGAAGTCTTTTTCTTCATTGATAACATAACATACACACGGTAGTGATCTTGAGCGCCTCCTAGTGCGCTGAAACATTAAGCACATACATCACACATCATTATTGCTGATCACTGTTGTTGTGCTATGATATTGTAATATTTACCATTATATAATCAGAGGGGTATAGAAAAGTTTATGAAAGTGTCACTCCTTAATACAATAGCAAAATATATATGTATAGTATTTTTATGTTACATTAATCAGTATTTAGCACACCTTCCTAAGGAAAGGATATGGACCAGAAC
>NW_015541541.1:0-148 GCF_001515605.1 Sinocyclocheilus anshuiensis | reverse complement strand
TATGGACCAGAAGACATTGCAATTACTAAATGATATTTAGACAGACTTAAAGAAGTTCCAGATCTATACTTGTGCTTATTATTTCAGTTATTTTGCCTTTAACGTAAATAAACATGTGCAAACAATATACTTGCTCTTGTAAATTTAT
>NW_015541540.1:636-855 GCF_001515605.1 Sinocyclocheilus anshuiensis | reverse complement strand
TTTAAAAATGGCTGACATTAATTTAGTGATCAAGTGTAACACCCTCATGGAAATATGATAATATTGTGTAATTATCATTTAAACCTGATTAATTTTCAAATTGTTTGTCATAAATCAACATTTCAGGAAAATGTTATGGGGTTTCAAATCAAAATATGACTTCCTGTTATGAAACAGGACATCGATTTCATACATGTCCACTGTAGAGGACACCAGGAC
>NW_015541540.1:0-500 GCF_001515605.1 Sinocyclocheilus anshuiensis | reverse complement strand
TTGAATATTAAGTATTATTATGAAAATCTTGCTAATTATTACACCCATTATTTCACTTATTTGTTCATTCTATGTTGCCCCAAAAACAAATTAATATGCAAATTAGATACAGTTTATATATATGAATGAATGATGCATTTATATACATTGTATATAATGGAAAAACTTGTTTATGGTCATTTTACACACATTTTGCATAAAGAAAAATGTTTTTTAAAAATATCTTTCATAACATAGTTGAGAATCATCTTTATATAACGTTTGGTATAAAAAAAAATGAAAATTTATTTCTGTTTAAAACAAAAATCCCACTCTTTTTGCCTTTCATGTCTATTCATGTCTTTTTATTTTTTTTAAAACAGGACTTTTTAAAGTCCCGATGTCCTCTACAGAGGACATGGCATAACTTATGAATAAAATATCATTTTTAAAAAATCTTATTTAAAATTTTTTTTCTTATGCTCTAAACCAGTGTTTCCCAACCTTTCTTTAGTCGCGGC
>NW_015541539.1:0-555 GCF_001515605.1 Sinocyclocheilus anshuiensis | reverse complement strand
CAAAGGGTGCCGTGACTAAAAAAAGGTTGGGAAACACTGCTCTAGACACATCAGACGCTGTTTTGCTAATGTTAACGCCTCTTTAGTGCTTGTGCTACAAATAGTCAAATGTGTTTTCAAACCTCCCGTGTGCAGCTTTATGTGTACAATATGTTTTGTTCCCTAAAGACATTCAGGTGCATGTGAACTTTAGCTATAAAGAGGTGAGAGATTTTTGCTTGCCATTAGTGTAATGACTGTTATCTAACATGACTTTTCTGAGATGGAAACCATATGAACTTTAGGTGAGAGAGGAGATATGCATGCCAACACTCGCATTTTCATTCGCTGTATCACACATGTGGTAAAAGGCCACTGGTTCCTGTATGAGAAGTTAACTACTACTATTACATACCTAACTTCCTGTGTGAACCGAGTTAATTCAACCCCTCGTCACGCGGGCCGAGGCCTGGCAGGCCATCCCCGGAGTGTCGAGATGGGTTATTGGGATAATAAAGCGAGGATGCCTTATGGGTCTGAGAGTAATGCAATTTCAATTCTCTGTATGTATGTGCT
>NW_015541538.1:0-581 GCF_001515605.1 Sinocyclocheilus anshuiensis | reverse complement strand
AAATGAAGTAAACTTTAATAGTATGTACAATACTTGCATTTAAGACACTTTATAGAAGTATTAACACAACTTTTATAGATGAAAACTTTATAGAAGTACTAACAAAACTTTTATAGATGGTGTCCGCATGTGATAAAGTGAAGCTTCGTGTTAAGGTATGCACGCCCCGCCTTGCATCAAGTCGATTGGAAGAGCGCGCCGTGGGACGGACTTGTGCCGCAGGTCAAAACCCCACTGCAACACAGATTCAAGTGCTTCTCGCTGCTTACTCTCTCGAGTGAAGGCTTTTCGCTGTTTGCTCTCCCGAACGCAGGCTCTTCGCCACTTGCTCTCCCGAGCAAGGCCTTGTTGCCGTGTGGAGAGCACTCTATCTTGTGCTCACAAGCTGAGCCATCAGGCGATCGACCATCTAGAACTCAACTACTCCGTTGAAGCTTCATAACGCTGCAGAACGCAAAGTCTTGCTAAAGCAGACTCTCTCAGAAGAACTTCGAGGCTCCTCTGCAACCCGGCAACCAACCAATCACCGCCGAGGGCATTCCCAGAAACGACGTCAGCCAAACGTCACCTCAGCAACCAAT
>NW_015541537.1:0-523 GCF_001515605.1 Sinocyclocheilus anshuiensis | reverse complement strand
CACAAACTTAACTGCAGGGGGCTCCAAAATATATATAAATATATATAACACACACAGGCCGTATAGCACACACTTAAAAGTCGCGACGATCAAGAAAGAAAAAATATTCTATCCATCGTTTGCTGATTTGACAGACAAGCAGACTTGAATTTGAGCTGGCACTGCACTCGGTTGTAAGAGAGGACTAGGTTTAAGTAGACGAAATGATTGAAATCCGACCACACTTTAGCATACACAAGTGAGAACACTGATCAACCTTAGTGAAATACATTCATATGCATAACTGAAAAACCTCTTACATACATGAGTGAAACGAAAAGATCAACCGTAGTGAAATTCATTCATAAGCATAAGTGAAATAAGTAAATATTTCAGTAGATGATGAGAGCTAATTTCACTTGAAACGGAAGCTGTGTCAACACTTCCGTTTAATTTGGCGCGTGTCTCACAAACTCTAAAATGGCGGTTAGTAGTAAGCTGTCTGAAGCTATTAGTAATATAAACAACATTTTACCGTCGTCAA
>NW_015541536.1:0-1199 GCF_001515605.1 Sinocyclocheilus anshuiensis | reverse complement strand
CAATGCACTGGATAGCTGACCAATCAGAGCACACCTTGCTTTTTACAACGATGAAAAAATCTATCTTTGTAAAAATCTATGATTTCAGAAAGGCGGGGCATAGAGGAGAAACAATAATGTACAGTATGGGGAAAATAATGTGTTTTTTTTAACCTTAAACCGCATAAGCACATTTAATTACACCAAATACACAAAATAATGTTCTTTTTTAGCAACGTCATATCACCCCTTTAAACTTTCTTTTTTTTATCTGCAGTGCATGTAGTTACAACATCTACCAGCAGGGGCTAACGGGACATGCCAACCACCCAAAACTTGACCTCTTGCACTGGCCTCATGCTTTTCCTTTTTTCTCTCACCTTCTTTATTATGCCGTCTATTTTTCATCTTGTTGTGTGTCTGATTAGGGGACAGTCAGGAGAGTCCTGACCACTTTAGATGGAACATGAGGTTGTACTGTTGCTACTGCATGGGTGAACAGATGCATGGGTGCTAGATCTGCCATGGAAAGGAAAAGAATTGAAAAAAGTAGAAAATTAGAAGTATGACGAATGATGGATTCAAGCAGACAGCAAAATAATGTGGTTTCTAAATGAAACATATACAAATGTACAGGCAGTTCATGAAATACATTCATAAATTAGTACATCATGTCTATTTTCTGCATTGGCATTTTAGTTCTGTTCCTCACAATCCGATGGGTGCAGAAGATCAGTTGAGTTTTCCTGTCATCTGCTGGTGGATGGTGCTCACTACAGATACACAGCAGGATATCAGCCCTGTCTGTATAAGAGAATATTTCAATTCATAAATAAGAAATTCACTAGGATTGTAACAACCCCCCTGCCTCCCCAAATATAAATATTTATATTAGATTTTAATTGATGATACTAAAAACAATTATTGTAAACATAAGACAAATTTTTTTTTTTTAGTTTTCTATATTCTACTGAGAATTATAACCTTACCTTGACGTTTTTTTTTTGGGGGGGGAATTTAATGTAAAGCCCACTTTTAAATCCTGAATAAAAAATATATAATGCATGATAATGCAATAGTCTGTGACATTTTTAAACTGCTTAGACAAAACACAGCTGAAAGAACATGTGGATTTAAAGATGTTTAGATATTAATACTGAATAAACAAATGTGTTTAAACAGTTTAAAAGTGTCATGGGCAGGCCTCTTACTCTCTAATC
>NW_015541535.1:244-861 GCF_001515605.1 Sinocyclocheilus anshuiensis | reverse complement strand
GCTTCAAATTCTGACAGCGAAACCGGTCTTGTGAGGCCTACCGTACATATACAAACACATATTAATGTTCATTTAGCTGTCTACATGAGGAAATACCATAGACTTCTAATACTGTTATGTGAAGCAAATTATCATTATTATAGACCAACTCTAACCCGAAAAGAAAACCTACTGCATTCTTAAAATTTCAAAAATTGCTTTATGATTTGCTTTTATAAATTCTCACTTAAATTGTAACAAAAACTATTAAAAATAGTTTTCGTTAAATAAAATACAGCTTCAAATAAAATATAGCACTAATAAAATATAGCTTTAATATGATATATATCACATATATATATATATATAAATATTAGTGCTGTCAAACAATTAATCACGATTAATTGCATCCAAAATAAAAGTTGTTTACATAATATATGTGTACTGTGTATATTTATAACATATACACATACTGGTAAAAAAATGTATAGCCTGAATGCACTGTAAGTCGCTTAAAGCATCTGCTAAATGCATAAATTATTATTATTATTAAAACCAGCCTGCTAAACCAGCTCTGACCAGGCTTGAAGACAAGCTAAGACCAGCCAACCAGTTTAGGCTGGTTTTAGTTGTTTTTC
>NW_015541535.1:0-139 GCF_001515605.1 Sinocyclocheilus anshuiensis | reverse complement strand
CAACATATTTTTCTTAAATATATACATGCATGTGTTTGTATTTAAATATACATAATAAATATACACAGCATACAAACATATATTATGTACACACAAAACTTTTATTTTGGATGCGATTAATCACGATTAATCGTCTGAC
>NW_015541534.1:0-255 GCF_001515605.1 Sinocyclocheilus anshuiensis | reverse complement strand
GTTTTTATTTTGTAAACCACATTTAGTCTCGTTTTTATTCGTCAACAATATTGCATTATACATTTAATTATAGTCATTGTCACATGACCAGCATTTACGTTGCGTCTCGTTTTCGTCACGTGATAAAGGTTCGTTGACGACGATATTTAGTCATAATTTTCGTTGACGAAAGCAACACTAGTTTAAAGTAAACTAGTTTTAGTTAACTATAATAACACTTGTAGCGTCTGCGTAGAATCATGCATGATATTTGGG
>NW_015541533.1:0-839 GCF_001515605.1 Sinocyclocheilus anshuiensis | reverse complement strand
CTAATGTCATGACAGGAAGGATGTATTTAGAGATGTTATACAAAGCGTAAGTATGGAAATCCCCTAATGTCATGACAGGAAGAATGTATTTAGAGATGTTATACAAAGAGTAAGTATGAACACCCACAATGAAAAAATATCCTCTACCTTTTCTTTCCTTCGAAAGATGTGCACTTCAGAAGCACAGATTCGGCCATATATCGGCACATATTGACATTGGTTTGCAACCAATAAATCAGAACCTAAGAAATGTACAGTATTAATTTTAATGTGACAAACAGACAACTTTAACCACATTTAAGGTTTCAGTTTAATCTTTTCAATTAAGTTGCTACTTATACTGAAGTACTGCAGTTTGGAAGCCAACAATTAAAGAAGAAGTGTGAAGTCATGCTTCCATTTTATTGTACTTGGTATATAATCTCTGATTGTTGCTCCTCAAATTATATTGACACCCGTAGCTTTAGAGGCCTCAAAGCCATCACTTGCTTATCAATTTCTTTGCTTTAAATTAAATTCCTATTCTAATTGTTAATTTAGTACACATCTCTATAGCTCACCTCAGGCAAAATCACTTCTGTTAGAAACATCTGCTTCTCAGCTGCAGTTCCAGGCACAGATATGATTCTTTCCAGTCGCTGTATTATGTCTTCTGTCTAGGGTAATATGCAAAGAAGAAAATGGAAAAATAGTTTTATACCATGCAGACAGAGAACATCATCAATACAATGCTATGAGCCATGTTTTTTTCACCCAGCCCTCTAGAGAAATGGTGCTGTCCATCTTCTTGCTGTTGTCATCAAGTGCTTGCTAATGAGGGAATGTTGGGTCTCTGCAGT
>NW_015541532.1:698-877 GCF_001515605.1 Sinocyclocheilus anshuiensis | reverse complement strand
AACATAAAAGAAGATATTTTGAAGAATGATCGTAACCAGTTTCTGTTTTCTATATATATATATAGGGTATAACGGGGTTAAAGGCGCCCCGGGGTAAAAGGTGCCTTTGATATTATTTTCATCTAAACCACTAGATGGCACAAAAACGTGGCATAGCACTTTCCAAAACATCCGTTTTT
>NW_015541532.1:228-520 GCF_001515605.1 Sinocyclocheilus anshuiensis | reverse complement strand
ATGAATGCATATATTTTGAGACAAAGGTCTTCTTTATGATTTTCAGTTTTGTTTAAGATAATTAAAGCAACAGTCTTTAAATAACGAACAAATATGTAAAAGTATGGTATTTGGGGTAAAAAGCGTCCATGCTGTTGGGGCTAAAGGCGCACAGTAATGAACATGATAATGAATAGATGGCTGACTTTTCCATTTGTTGACATGACATGGTTAGATACAGATGGTAAATATAATATATTATGTTGGGTGTCCATATTAGAGATAATCACCATGTTTAGAATGAAACCATCAA
>NW_015541532.1:0-190 GCF_001515605.1 Sinocyclocheilus anshuiensis | reverse complement strand
CTAAAATTAATGCATATATTTTGAGACAAAGGTCTTCTTTATGATTTTCAGTTTTGTTTAAGATAATTAAAGCAACAGTTTTTAAATAACGAAAGAATATGTAAAAGTATGGTATTTGGAGTAAAAAGCGCCCCAAAAGTTGGGACTAAAGGCGCACAGTAATTAACATGATAATGAATAGATGGCTGAC
>NW_015541531.1:0-1238 GCF_001515605.1 Sinocyclocheilus anshuiensis | reverse complement strand
AGACAGAGATATTACTTATTGGACCAAAAAACAGTACACAGAATCCCTTGAATTACAATTTGCAACTAGACAGATGTATTGTTACTTCCTCTACAGTCAAAAATCTGGGTGTTATATTAGACAGCGACTTGTCTTTTGAAAATCATATTTCCCATGTTACAAAAACAGCATTCTTCCATCTTAGAAACATTGCCAAGTTACGAAACATGTTAGCATTCTTCCATCTTAGAAACATTGCCAAGCTACGAAACATGTTACCTGTTTCTGATGCAGAAAAGCTAGTTCATGCATTCATGACCTCTAGACTAGACTATTGTAATGCACTGCTAGGTGGTTGTCCTGCATCTTCAATAAACAAGCTACAGGTAGTCCAAAATGCAGCGGCTAGAGTCTTTTCCAGGTCAAAAAATATGATCATATTACCCCAATTTTACAGTGTCTGCACTGGCTACCTATTAACTTCAGTATCCGTTACAAAAAAATTATTACTTACCTATAAGGCCCTTAACGGGTTAGCTCACACTGGTTTAGATGTTAGATAACAGACAAAAACAAACCACGCAGACATATTTTTGGGTATTTTGCCACATGGCCTGTGTAGGGATTTCATGAACAGGACACTGATACGCCACTGAATCACCATCATGAGGCTTCGAATTAGTTCAATCGGGAGTCAACAAAGCTTTCTTTGTATCAGGACTGAAAAGCCAGTTCACAACATATAGAAACCCCGATGTCTTGTGACCACCAATGGATGGAACTATTATATCCAAGACAGGAAAAGGGACGGTAATCTCATCACGTCCTCAGGCCTCGAAGCACGGGATATGCAGCGTGAGGCCACATGACCCACTGAACATCTGCTTTCTGCCCTGACGGAAACCCTTACGTTTCTTGTGTCACAGACAAAGAAACAAAACGTACACAGACAATTCAAAAGACAACCAGGGAAAATTATTGAAAGTATCGGGGCCACTATATTCCCAAATAATGTTTTATGTCTTAAATATGTGTGATGTGTTATTGAAACCATGATATTTTAATCATTGCCTTATAACTTTTCTTTGTAGTTAATTATGATTACTGTGTATGCAAAATACCTGTTGTTTAAGCTTGAATGAAAGCTTGTTTTATCCGCCGAACATTGGTGTTAGTGAAAATTTTATATCATGTATCATTCTCTGGTGATAATATTTTATCAGAAGTTATTAAAACTTGCAGGAATACGCCTCACACGA
>NW_015541530.1:239-575 GCF_001515605.1 Sinocyclocheilus anshuiensis | reverse complement strand
CACCAAATACACAACATAATGTTCTTTTTAGCAATGTCATATGACACCTTTAATGCCACTGTCACCTTGCCTTGCAGGTCCTGCTCCAGCACAAAAGATCTGCAGCAAAGGCACAGAAATCAAGAATAATAAAAGTGCTGTAATAGCTCTCATTGAAATTACAATAATTAAAATAAACTACAACTTAAGATTTAAAAATATGTTTGAGGCATTTGTTGCATCCAGTGGGGACATAATTACTGATTATAATGACTTTTTACGCGTTGCGTTGCATCACGCCGCATAAACATAAAACCATGTCTGCATTTGTGATCGGAGAAATGACAAACAACAAGC
>NW_015541530.1:0-113 GCF_001515605.1 Sinocyclocheilus anshuiensis | reverse complement strand
GACTGTGAGTCAGAACAGCCGGCATTGTAGTATACTCTCCCAGGAAACAGTCCTCCATAAAATGCACTACACATATCTGAATATTTGGGTTGAACTGTTCTGGAACAGTGTTG
>NW_015541529.1:305-517 GCF_001515605.1 Sinocyclocheilus anshuiensis | reverse complement strand
CTCCATTCTGAGCTTTCGAGATCGTGGGATAAACCGTATTCGTCCTGACTCTTTAGCCCCTCTGTTTCTAATTATTTGAACATTACGGGGCTAAATGAGAAGGGATATGGGGCGGTGCCGGCGGTGGAACAGACGCTCGCGAGCTATCTGTCCCCGTCCTCAGCATCGTCCCTGAAGGCCCCGAAGCTTCCCACCAGGCCAGTAAGACTAAA
>NW_015541529.1:0-278 GCF_001515605.1 Sinocyclocheilus anshuiensis | reverse complement strand
AAAGCTTCCCACCAGGCCTGTTAAGCTTACATCTAGTCCGGTTGGGAAAGCATATACGGCGGCAGGTCAGGCTGGTGCATGTCTGCACACTATGGCGGTGTTGCAGGCGTACCAAGCCGACCTGCTAAAAGACCTGGACGCTAGGGAGGGAGAGGAATCCGACGCAGTCGCCGAACTGCGTCGGGCCACAGATCTGTCGCTTCGGGCTACCAAGGAAACGGCCAGAGCCATCAGCCATTCCATGGCAGCTCTCGTGGCCACGGAGCGACACCTGTGGT
>NW_015541528.1:2117-2401 GCF_001515605.1 Sinocyclocheilus anshuiensis | reverse complement strand
CCCACCCTTTGGGTGGAATGGCCAATCAGAGGCATGAATTTTGAGGAGGAGAAACTTTCTTTGTCTCTGTTTATTGCCCATTTGCATGTTTATTGCTGCTCTGGAAGATCGGTGCAGTTTTACCCAAAATATGCTACAAATAGTAAGATGCATTTCACGATCACATAGTGTAGATCATTGTTTGAGGAATAAAGAGCTGATCATTTTGATACCAAGAACGAAACATCTAGAAGATCTTAAAGCAGAGATACACTCATATACCTGAATATAAGCATTGAGAGTCT
>NW_015541528.1:0-1815 GCF_001515605.1 Sinocyclocheilus anshuiensis | reverse complement strand
ACGAGAGTGGTGAAACTGTTTAGCATCTCCTTGATAGTGGGGGGGAACCATTGGCCATTTAGCACCCATATAAGTGTAAAGTCTGTGACCAGGACTGTAATTTATATGCAAATGTCAAAAGTTAAAAGGGTCTCTTAAGCCATAAAACCCAAAGATCATGCATGATTCTACGCAGACGCTACAGCAGCTTACTACAGAAGCTCAGCGCTCTAGAGAAACACCACAAAACTTCCTAATAAGAGCCCTTGATCTTAGGCAGAAAATTCTGTTTGATTCTCAGGAGGATGACTCAAGGTTAAAATATGATCCTGCCCTAAATTCTGTTTGCTTCTCAGGAGGATGACTCAGGGTTAAAATATGATCCTGCCCTAGTTCAGAATATGTTTTTGCACACAGTCTTGACTGAATTGCAAAACGACCGCATCCAAAGTGACCTTCAACCATACCTGTCAGATCCCACCGTTCCAGATGAAGTGTTGCTGGAGAAACTCAATGTGGCTTGTTCCAATAAGTCTGAAATGCAAAATAGACGAAAATATGAAAAAAGTGGTACTGTTCATGCTGTACAGCTAAACGAGCCTGCCCCTGAACAAAAATTCCAGTCCAAACAGTCTAAGTTCGATTTAATGTCACGACTGAAAAGCCTGAGTGATGATATCATGCAGATTAAAGAGACAATCCAACAACCCTTATCTGTTCCTCAGCAGTGTTTCACAGTCTATAACAAAGAACCAGCAGCAGCAGTGTCCCCACAGCATCAGATCTCATCTCAGGGTTCCCGACAGACATCAGGATGGACCCGAGTCCAAGAGCATCAGACCTGGAAACCAGATACAGCTATATATCAACGGCAGGCAGGTCCATACATGTCTCCACACCAGTTCTCACAAAGCCAACAACAGGTGGGGGAACAGAAAATACCTCTTCCACCTGCAAACCCAGTTCAGTTGTCCACTGTTCCACAAGAACATTCTCTCCAGCCGCGTCAGCATTATTCAATATCAGAAACTCACCATGGACAGCTGTGTGTGTATCCTTCTCCTCAGCAGCATCCCATGTCCATCAATTATGCAACTCAGCCGTCAAGTTTTGCAGCACCACAGTATTATCCCCAGCAGTATATGGTGCCACCGCAACAGCACCCTCATCAGTTCCGCCAGCCCCATCCCTCACGAGCCAGACAATGTTTCCATTGCCAGCAGCGCAAAGCAGAAGAACCTTGCACCCATTGTTACCACTGTGGCAGCAGCGAGCACTTCTCAGCTGGCTGTAGGAGCAAAGGTGCCAGACCTCAGATAGGAGCTCCGTTAAACGGGAGCGGGTTGCCCCCAAGGGACAGGGTGTGACCCGAGCAGTAGGGAAGTCCCAAAAACATGAGAAATGTAGCATGGGCCATCAAAGACAGCTTGAGTCCCAGTCACTTGATAGTATTTTAACTGCCCCTTGTCAAGTTAACCAGCATTCTACCGTCACGTCCTTAGTGGGCAAACGCCTATCGCATTTCACAGGCTGCTCGATTCACTTTCGCCAGAAAGTCGTGTATGCCTAGGTTAAAACTTTATTATCTACAGAAAAAATAGACAGAAGCATTATGGGACACAGGCTCCCAAGTATGCATTATAGATGAGCAGTGGAAAGCCAAATACGCACCCAAGGTGACACTGAGAAACATTTCCGAGGCAACCGAAGCGCCAGACAGTCTGCGTCTGGTGGCAGCCAATGGAACAAACATGCCATACAGTGGATGGGTGGAATTGACCTTTAAGCTGGCATCCCCTGTAACTAATGAGAAAGAGTTAAAAATCCCTGTGCTTG
>NW_015541527.1:1071-1195 GCF_001515605.1 Sinocyclocheilus anshuiensis | reverse complement strand
ATCGACTATGCATTCCGCTAGTTTTTCAAATGGGTATGTTTCGCCGGGCCGCGAAGAAATATAGAGCTGAGTATCATCAGCATAACAGTGAAAGCTAACACCGTGTTTCCTGATGATATCTCCC
>NW_015541527.1:645-883 GCF_001515605.1 Sinocyclocheilus anshuiensis | reverse complement strand
TCCATTAATGCCAACAAAGTTTTCTAGTCTATTCAAAAGAATGTTGTGGTCAATAGTGTCGAACGCAGCGCTAAGATCCAATAGCACTAATAGAGAGATTAGAGAGGGTTATGTTTATTTTCTTCTAAATGGACGAAAAGTAATCAGATCTAGCACTTTTAATGATTTTCTGTAGGATAGGTTACTTTCCCGCCAAGCAATACGAAATACCTCTAGTTTTGTTTTCCTCCAGCTGCGC
>NW_015541527.1:0-156 GCF_001515605.1 Sinocyclocheilus anshuiensis | reverse complement strand
GATGAAGCTGGTATGTGTTTGCAGTACACAAGCCACGGTTAAGACAGCTGACTCCACTGTGATGTGACCCCCCTCTCTCTCTCTCACTCTCTCTCTCTCAAAATTCAAAAGTTAAAATGAGCTTTATTGGCATGACTTGCACAGTATTGCCAAAGC
>NW_015541526.1:300-588 GCF_001515605.1 Sinocyclocheilus anshuiensis | reverse complement strand
CTGGGCTGATCCCTCACCTTTCTCATGATCATCCTTACCTCATGAAGCAAGATTTTGCACGGAGCTCCAGACCGAGGCCGATTGATGGTTGTTTTGTATTTCTTCCATTTCTGAATAATCGCACCAACAGTTGTCTTCTCACAAAGCTTCTTGTTGATGGTCTTGTAGCCCATTCAAGCTTTGTGCAGATCTACAATCTTGTCTCTGACATGCTTTGACAGCTCTTTGGTCTTGCCCATGGTGGTGGGAGAGGTTGGAATGGAAGATACAGATTGTGTGGACAGATGT
>NW_015541526.1:0-252 GCF_001515605.1 Sinocyclocheilus anshuiensis | reverse complement strand
TGGGCAGGTGTCTTATACATCTATCGAGCTGACATTAGGAGTAACTTCTTAAAGTGGCAGGACCATGTGTTCCATATGGGCACATAACCAATCTGTGGGAGCCAGAATTCTTGCTGGTTGGTAGAGGATAAAATACTTATTTCACTCACTGAAATGCAAATCAATTTCTAACCTTTTATATGATGTGTTTTTTCTGGATTTTTTGGATGATATTCTGTCTCTATCAGTTAAAATAAACCTACCATAAAAATT
>NW_015541525.1:237-1123 GCF_001515605.1 Sinocyclocheilus anshuiensis | reverse complement strand
TATAAATATATATAAATATAAATATAAATGTGTTTATATATATAAATGTATGTATGTATGATAAGTAAGTGCTTGATTGTTAAGAAAGTCGAATAGGTCATGTTAGACTAAACCACAAGTTTAAGGCTAACGGATGAAGATCCTATGCTGGAGGAATTTTAAAGTACTGTGATGGTTTTTCCTTCTGTTTTCAGTTGGTTCTTATGAAAAGAAAAGAATAGATTTAGTTAAAAAAAAAAGTAACATACAGAACATAAACTTTAAAAACATTAAAAAAATTTGTATATAGTTATTTTTTTCATTTTTTTTTCTATTTTTCACTTGTTCCATGTTATGAATATAGTCATGGTGTCAGGGTTATTATCATTAACTGAACTAAAGTAAAAAAAAAAAATGTTACTTGAAATAACACATCAATTATCCGATACTTTTGAAGTACTAAAATAACTTAACTAAATAAACTAAAATTAATTAGTGAAAATTAATTAATACTATATAGACATATTTAAAAAATAAAATAAAAAGGACAAAGTCACACAATAAAATTACGAAAACTTTTAATAAAATTAAAATGAAAACAGAAAATATAAAAACGCTAATTTTACTTAGGGCTGGACAATAATTCAATATCAATATGTATCGCGATATAATTTTTTTCAATAACGGTGATATGATTTTTAAACACATTTCCGATATTTCGATATACATTACCAGTTTCCCATACATTGATTTATTTGTGCCGTTTGACTTCGTTGAATAAACATGAGCACTGCACGTTTCAAAATCATAACAGGGCGCGGGTGTTTTATATGAATGTATCTCTGAAGGGAACCGACTGTCTTCAGAAAAGTTTCGATGGCATTTTCATTTGATCTGATAAAGTAGC
>NW_015541525.1:0-162 GCF_001515605.1 Sinocyclocheilus anshuiensis | reverse complement strand
GATTACAGCCATTACTGGAGAAACCGCTAGTTTTATCACTCTAAAAGCGCCTCCTGTTGGCAGAGAATGAGTTTGCATTTTAAATAAGCCCATCTCCAGCAACATTTCCAGTTTTTATTGTTGTTAAATTTTTTTGTTTTCTGCAGCGACTCGGAGCACTTT
>NW_015541524.1:0-1204 GCF_001515605.1 Sinocyclocheilus anshuiensis | reverse complement strand
GTGATCAGACGTGGTTTCGTATCACAGAATAAGGCAGAAATCATAGTATTATATACAGTGATAAAGGCTATGTCGATTAGCATTGCATTATACATATACTTTATCCTTATAAAAAATACCCAAGATTGCTTGAAGAACACAGATACCATATATTTTGTGCAATCGCATGTTTATTGTCTTCAGGTTTCCTCAGTTAAAATTTCTTTATCTGCGTTTTATTCAGCTACAGCGATCACTGGATACTTCTTCCTGGAGCATTACTTCTACTATGCATATGTGGAGTTTCTGCGCAAGGGCGCCCTCCGGCTTCCAGTATGAATTAAACAGTCATTACATTACGTGTGTACTCAGTAATGCTCACAACACCCTATTTTGGGTAAAAATAGGAAAGATAATACTTTTCTCTAAAGCAGTGGTCGCCAACCCATCGATCGTTTCTTCTCCGTATAAAGCACAGTTCTGCTTTGTTTACAGCGGTAAACAAGGAAACGCTATGTTGCGGTCGGTTCATAAGCAGTGTTGCCAAGTCCGCGGTTTTCCTGCGGAATTGGGTAATGTTACTTTAACACTGTTGCCGCGGGTTGTTGTTCATGTCCGCGGGTTGAAGCGACCCCAATAACGTGAGCGACCCCAATAACGTGATATTTAGTCCCTGGAATGTGAATTTTACTGGAAGATTCCCGCCGAAAAACGTGTATTTTACAGATTTACCCCCGGAATGCGATTTTTACAGGGGAACCCCCCTTGAAACGCGATTGGACTAGTTTTATTGCGAAAACCTGGCAACCCTGTTCATAGGCGCCACCTGCTGTCAGAGAGTGCGTCTCATTCAGAATAAGCAGTGTTGCCAAGTCCGCGGTTTTCCCGCAGAATTGGGCTACTTTAACACTGTTGCCGGGTTGTTGTTCATGTCCGCGGGTATAGGCGACCCCAATAATGTGATATTTAGTCCCTTGAATGTGAATTTTACTGGAAGATCCCCGCCGAAAAACGATCAAATAAAAAACAACTGCCCGTGCAGATCATGATTAAAATGCAGTGGTTGCCTCTAATTTCAAATGGCTAGATATTTTTGTTTAAAGCCAGTTTGTTTGTTATAAAGCAAATAGCCAATAAATAAATTTGCTTAAATATTAGTATCAGAATCCAATTTGCTAGTAAAAAGAAAATCTGAATTCTGAATCAGCTATGATCGGCGCATCAC
>NW_015541523.1:673-995 GCF_001515605.1 Sinocyclocheilus anshuiensis | reverse complement strand
ATTTCAGCAACATTACATGGCCAAAACACACATTAGATGGCAGGTACGGATTTACCTATTTTCGTGACATAGAAAATAGGGGGACATTTTTGGGCCCCCTTCCCTATTAATATAATAGACCCAATATTACCACCCAAGCAAACAAAAATATTTCTTAATCAGTGGAAACCGATATAGTGTTTTCTATCGGAATAAGCGCTTGCATTCAGTCAATAAAAATCTAATAGTTCTTCATTTGTTTGAGAACTGAGAAAGACCATACCATATAGTCGTGGCCACATAACCACCTCCGGGAGTGCATTATTTCTCTAATAATTTTAAC
>NW_015541523.1:0-282 GCF_001515605.1 Sinocyclocheilus anshuiensis | reverse complement strand
AGTGATTAATAGGCAGGCTAATGCAGTTATTAATGCAGTCTAAGGCAGTTATTAGAGAGAGAGAGAGAGAGCGAAAGAGAGAGAGGGAGAGAGAGATTAAGTGCGTGTGAATACCTGCGTCTGTGTGTCTCTCAGCAGCGTTCAGCAGCAGCGTCTACTAATAGCGAATCTTTAAGTTAAACTCCTTCATGAACCTCGCTACTGAGAAATGGCATGTAGCTTTTCAGCTGCGAAACCATTTTACTGATAAATTCGCGGTGCAGCGCTGACAAGAAGTTTCTG
>NW_015541522.1:0-516 GCF_001515605.1 Sinocyclocheilus anshuiensis | reverse complement strand
GAGAGTAAAGATTTTAGTTTCAAATAAACACTGTTAATTTTAAACCTTATATTAATCAACGAATCCTGAAAAAAAAAAAAACAAACAAACAAAAAAAAAATTGAATTTAGGTAATAAGACAATAATAAAATGTGTAGCTTACTTTAAAATAATTGTGATAATAACATAATAAAAACATAACTTTTCATTTATGTACTTTGTCAGCTCTGGCAGTGGTGGCTGGTGGAAAATTTTCTAGGTAGGACGGCACATCCAACAATTTTAGCATGCATCCCGGTATGATTTACCCCAGTATAATAAAAGGAAAAGTATTAAGACTTGAAACATTTTAAATAAAGATAATTGTTTTGTAACGATCAACCAAATCAGTTGGGTTACGAGATTTAACCCTCTGGCCCTCTTCGTTTAGGAGTCACACTTGCCTCCTTCGCGGTCAAAAGTGACCAAAGCCTTGAAATGTAACTTTTTAAATTTTTTTTTTAGGAAAATCAATGTAATATATTTTTGTTCAATAAT
>NW_015541521.1:0-878 GCF_001515605.1 Sinocyclocheilus anshuiensis | reverse complement strand
CACTGCCCTAGTGGCTCAGTCTCTGGGGCTTCTCATTGGAGCTGCGTCCACATCCCTACAGGTGACTTCAAAACAGTGGTGGTAACATTCAATAGTTTGGTGTCAGTAAGATTTTTTAATGTTTTTTTTATTGCTCACCAAGGCTGTATTTATTTTATCAAAAATACAGTAAAATAGTAATGTTGTGAAATATTATTGCAATTTAAAATAACAGTTATCTATTTTAATATTTTTTGAAGTGTAATTTATTCCTATGATGGCAAAGTGGAATTTTTTATTTTATTACTCCAGTCTAAAGTGTAACATTATCCTTCAGAATTCATTCTAATATGCTGATTTGGTGCTCAATAAACATTTCTTATTATCAGCAATGTATGATAATATCAGCAATATATACATATATATTTCTTGTTGAATGAAATTTTTTGGGAAATATTTGTATAAAAACTGCAAGAATTTTTTTTTTGACAAATAGAAAATTCAAAAGAGCAGCATTTAAATGAAATTAAAACATTTTGTAAGTATAAATGTCTTTACTGTCACTTTTGATAAATTTAATGCATCCATGCTGAAAGAAGTGTGAATTAAAAAATAAATCTTACTCACATGCTCCGACATGTATATAAAAAAAATACAAAATAGGTATGCAGTTAAAAATGTGTATAGTTTAATCTGCTGTACCCTATAAATGTTTAATTATACAAAGATGAAAATGTACCTGACCTGTACATGTAACACAGGGGTTTCAAACGTAAATTAAATAAATGATCTGTTTAATGAGTATTTTTATAACTTCAAACAGCCTTTAGACAACACAATTAGACAGTAATTACTAAGTTTTAATGTATTGTTACTGCATTAAGCACAATTAATATTCT
>NW_015541520.1:0-1153 GCF_001515605.1 Sinocyclocheilus anshuiensis | reverse complement strand
TGGCCTGGAGTTCCTGTACTCTTACGGCTCTCTGAAGACGTACATATGCGCTGTCCCACACCCTCCCACTACGCCGGATCCAGTCGTCCACCGCAGGGACCGATGAGGGTTCGCCAGACCACGGGAACAAAGGGGGTCGATATCCAAGGACACACTGGAAGGGAGTCAAACCAGTGGATGAGTGAGTCAATTAATTTTGTGCGTATTCAGCCCATGGAAGGAACTCAGACCAGCGGTGTTGTTCTCGGCTACAATATGATCGTAGATATCTGCCTATCTCTTGATTTAACCGTTCGACTTGTCCATTTGCCTGAGGGTGGTATCCTGACGTGAGGCTTATGTTGATGTCAAGATGTTTGCAGAATGCTTTCCAAACTTGGGACGTAAACTGGGTTCCTCTATCACTGACGATATCATCTGGTATACCATAAATTCGAAAGACTTGATGAAACAGTGCTTGTGCAGTCTCCATGGCTGTGGGAAGTCCTTTTAGAGGAACCAAACGACAAGATTTGGAGAAACGGTCAATGATAACTAGGACAGCAGTGAAGCCGTTGGACAGAGGCAGGTCTGTGACAAAGTCACTAGATAGATGGGACCAGGGACGTTGTGGGATAGGCAGTGGTTGGAGGAGACCTGACGGTAACTCCTTGGGGGTCTTTGATTGGGCACAGACTTGACAGGTTTTGACGCAAGTAGTGACGTCCTTGGTCATCGAGGGCCACCAGAATGAATTTTGCAGTAAGTGAAGAGGGCAGGATATTCCTGGATGGCCTGATCTGACAGAAGTGTGGACCCATTGCATCACTCTGTGACGCAGATTTTGTGGAACATACTGTTTGTCTGGTGGGCAGTTGACAGGTGCTGGCTCTTGTAGTTGTTCCCTTTGTATTTCCTCCATTATGTCCCAGGTGATAGGAGCGATGACAATAGAAGGTGGGAGTATGCATTCTGGTGTGAGGCTTTCAATGGGGAGATCATACTGCCTGGATAGAGCATCTGCCTTACTATTCTTACTGCCTGGGCGATATGTCACTGTAAACTGGAATCGGGTTAAAAAAAAGGGACCAACGAGCCTGCCGTGGATTTAGACGTTTGGCACTCTTGATGTATTCAAGATTTTTGCGATCAGTTATTACTTGAAATGGGTGGA
>NW_015541519.1:173-480 GCF_001515605.1 Sinocyclocheilus anshuiensis | reverse complement strand
CACACACACAACCAAGTCAATGTAAAGTCAAACACAAGAGTCATGGGAAGCAACGATTTTTTTCAAACCAGCTGATACTGCAGGATGTTCAAAGCTTCAAACGTCATCAATCACATGATGTTGTCATTTCGATACAAGCATCGGCACAGTGTGTGATACATAGTGCTTTGAAAACTGCCTCGGTATCAATCGTCCCATCACTAATCTTTTCTTTAACCCACAACATCTGGCCCAGAATTCTTTATTTTTTATAGTAAAATTACGTGGGATTTCATGTCACACGATTAACTGGGCAACCTGAAGTGGG
>NW_015541519.1:0-146 GCF_001515605.1 Sinocyclocheilus anshuiensis | reverse complement strand
AATAGTAAATCTCCATCACGTGCTTTCAGATGGAGCGGCATTTAATACACAGAGCCATAGATCACTGCAATATCGTGTTCATAATCGCAGATGAGTCACACTCGATTATGAACGCAATATTGCGTAGCTTGTCAGTGTAAGTGTTT
>NW_015541518.1:0-743 GCF_001515605.1 Sinocyclocheilus anshuiensis | reverse complement strand
GAATCCAACTGATTGGTTTAAATCACTGACTCAATAATCCAGTTTCAGCTTATTGTAGGGCACTGTTATCAAAAACTAAAATTAAAATCATTTGCACTAACTAAAATACTGTAAGCAATGTAAGCATTTTATTTTATATGAAATAATGATCTGTTAATTATTCGGCAATGTTTAATAATAATGTTCCTGTGGCTCAGTGGTAGAGCATTGTGTTAGCAGTGCAAAAGGTCATGGGTTCAATTCCCAGGGAACACATACTGGTAAAAAAAGTATAGCCTGAATGCACTGTAAGCTGTTTTTAAGCGTCTGCTAAATGCATAAATTAAATTAATAAGTTAATTCGTAAACATTAAAGCATATTATCTCACATTTCTAGCTATTTGAATATATTAACTAATGATCTATTAAGCATTATATAATGTTTGTTAATGATTTATGAATGTTATTATAATGAATGTTATTATAAAGTGTTACCAGATATAAATATTAGATGAAAGACTTCAGTTAGAAATTAAAAGCATTGCCTTGGCAACTAGCTGAAATAAGTTAATGTACTAAAAATACTAAAACTACATAAAAATTAACTGAATATATCTAAAATATATAGAGCATACTATAATAGTATATAAATAATACTAAAATAACGCTGTTGTAGGGGAAGGTTATCATTTACTAACAACAGAGACCAAAAATAATATGTGACTTCAAAACACTTGGAATATAGTAGCCATTTGGACTACCTT
>NW_015541517.1:847-1054 GCF_001515605.1 Sinocyclocheilus anshuiensis | reverse complement strand
CTGTTTATAAGGTTTGAGAAGAAAGTCTGTCTAGCTGTGGCTAGTGCCACATTGAGTACGTTTACATGGACAACAATACTCTATATGATTTTAATACAATTAAGACAGTACTCTGATTAAGAATCTACCATGTAAACCAGTGTTTCTCAACCCTGGTCCTGGGCGCCCCCCAACACTGCACATTTTGTGTGTCTCCCTAATCATTCA
>NW_015541517.1:329-722 GCF_001515605.1 Sinocyclocheilus anshuiensis | reverse complement strand
ACGATTAAGACAATACTCTGATTAAGAATCTACCATGTAAACAGAGATTTTTGATTACCTTAATCTGGCTAAAGTCATAATCGAAGTAAACAGAAACCGAATTAAAACATGTGGATTATTCCTATTTTAGTCACATTATGGAAGTGCAGTATAGACATGTACACACCTTAATCACATTATTACCGTCATGTAGGACTTTTCGCCGCATTTTGCAACAGGATACACACACGGCAGTGCTCAACCGTTTTGATGGCAAATAAAAGAGCTTCAACACCTGCCGTCGTCTGTATGTACATACAAATAATTAACTGCACTTGAAGCTTTCATAAAATTAAAAATTAAACAAGCAAAACTGTACATGGCATCATCACGAAGACGAACTATATGTTTATA
>NW_015541517.1:0-238 GCF_001515605.1 Sinocyclocheilus anshuiensis | reverse complement strand
AAATCAAATTAAGACATGTGGAGTATTCCTATTTTAGTCGCATTATTGAAGTGCAGTATAGACATGTAAGCAAAAGCAACTCATATAAACACCATAATCATAATATTGGCTTATTTAGAATAAGGTAAATAATTAGATTACTAATGTCCATGTAAACGTAGTCATTGAAAGCATGAAGGCTGTCTTTATAGAAGCTATAGTAAATTTCAAGTTTCGTCTTCCGCCACATCCGCTCAGC
>NW_015541516.1:722-980 GCF_001515605.1 Sinocyclocheilus anshuiensis | reverse complement strand
TTTTGTACTTCTAATTAGTGACCGTTGGTTTGTTTTGATCTCTCCGCTGCGTTTTCGCGTGCGTCACTTCTGAGCTGCGCATGCGCAAAGCCAACCTCATACGTCATCCGCCCGGAACTGCTTCCATTTACAACAGTGAGCGCATTACAAAGTGATTATTACATTTTGAATATGGATATTTTTCTTATAAAAACGCATCGATTCGCTACAGGAGGCCTTTGTTCACCCCCCGGAGCCGTGTGAGGCACTTTTTATTAT
>NW_015541516.1:0-144 GCF_001515605.1 Sinocyclocheilus anshuiensis | reverse complement strand
GTATTTTAATTAGTGATGCGCCGATCATAGCT
Organism: Sinocyclocheilus anshuiensis; assembly: GCF_001515605.1. Lineage (NCBI taxonomy): Eukaryota > Metazoa > Chordata > Actinopteri > Cypriniformes > Cyprinidae > Sinocyclocheilus > Sinocyclocheilus anshuiensis. Next base: position 112 of record NW_015541516.1, on the reverse strand, counting down.
GATTCAGAATTCAGATTTTCTTTCTTTTTTTTTTTTAACTAGTAAATTGGATTCTGATACTGATACTGCAAATGTATTTATTGGCTATTTGCTTTATAACAAACAAACTGGC
>NW_015541515.1:0-729 GCF_001515605.1 Sinocyclocheilus anshuiensis | reverse complement strand
ATTGCGGTTTCCCCGGTAACGGCTGTACACAAAGCAGCTCCGCACGTTTTGACTTGAAACTTGCAGAGCTCATATTTATATTTAATTACATCATTGCCTTTTGAAGTTTAATCCAGCAGTATGGCACTCTTGTCTTTCTGTCCCCAACTGTAAGACCTCTTGAAATTATAATTAAGACATTTCTTATACCATTTAACATATTTAAAACTTTTTATGGCCTTGATACAACTCACTTTAGGAGTTTTTAAGGACCCGCTGGATATCTGTATTTAAGATAGCCCATCGGGCAGAGTGGTGATACATTTTGGTAGCCCGACTGGAAAACACAATAGCCCCGGGACGTTGGGCTAGCGATTTTGCGAGCCCTGCTTATGCCATTCCAAACCAAGGGACTGAAGCTTGCAAGCTTCAAAAATGACTTAAAAATGGCATCATAAATATCATAAAAGTGGTCCCTACTCAGGGTATTAACGTTAACTAAAACTGAAACTAAAATTAAAACCATAAAATAAAAAGTCACTTGAAATAAAATTTCAGCTTCTTTTATTTCATCTAAAATAACTAGTGCTGTCAAATGATTAATCGCGATTAATTGCATAATTTTTATTCCATTTATTATGTCTATATAAATACACACATATGCAGTATATAGTTTGAAAATATTTACATGTATTTGCATGTACAGTATATATTTCTATTCATATAATTTATATTATATATAAATATATT
>NW_015541514.1:357-5569 GCF_001515605.1 Sinocyclocheilus anshuiensis | reverse complement strand
TGAGAAAGGGGAAAACATTTAACCAGATTTTTAAAAAAAACACTGAGTGGATTTTTATCATTATAGGGTAGTTGTGTACAACTTGTAAAAGTGCATGTAGCATCCTATGACCCCTTTAACTGGATACTAATTTAGAGCCTTGTCTTGTTGAAAATGCTGACACGAGTCTACCCTATATTTATCTTGCTAAATGAGGAGGAAATGTAAAAAAAAAAAAGCGAATGATTGACTAGAACACTTCATTTAGCTAGAAATCATTACCTGGAAAACACTTCATGTTGGCTCATGAAACAATTTCTTCAGAAAATTCCTCTGACTGTAATGTAAGGTGCAGTCATTTACACTGGAATAGATAACGTTGACTCAACGCTTTATTGTATGTTTGGTATTTAGATAACCAAATTCCGCTTTCTTCCTAAAGATAACCTCTCAATTGGCCAAGATAGTGTAGCATCCTCACCACCTGATGAGGGGAAATGTGAATTGTTAAATAAAACACAGGACACGGAGCTGCTGCTTCACCATCAGAGTCTCTGTATTTTCTGAGCAGCGTGTCCCCTCCCCCAAACAGGTGAACACTTCCCAAGGGAAAATAATCAAGCAAACAGTGAACCCTTCAAGGCTGAGCAGGGAAAATTAATCGTCACAGATAATACATTCTAAAGTGCATTCGGAAAATACATTCTCTTGTTTTAAGTTCAGTGTTTCTCTAATATAATTTGTTTGCAATTTTTCTTAGTTTTACACATTTATTATTATTTTTTTTTTTAGACCACCACACTAGCAGAACGTATAACTGATAGCAAAGACTGGATGGCTAGTTAACTTCCTTCTTCTCAATCATGTATTAGTTATTGGATCAAAAAACTCAATCATGTATTAGTTATTGGATCAAAAAACTCAATACACAAGATCACTGAATATAATCTGTTTCTTGATGGGTTTACTGTTATGCCATCTTCTAGGTTATGAGCCTGGGTGTTACGTTTGATAGCAATCTGTCCTTTGATAATCGTATTTCCAATGTTTGCAGAATGGCCTTTTTCTACTTTAGAAATGCTACTGAACTAAGACATAATTTAGGCCAGAGGAGAACTGGGGCCCGTTCTTCGTACCTCGCTTAATACATCTGATTTGAAAGATGCCAGATCTTCTAATCGTGATTAACTGATCTCTGGCTAATTTGGTTCTTCAAACAAATTTGACGGTTTTGATTAAAATATCTGGATTAAGTTGTCTAAGATTACTGCGCGTTCTTGTGTAAACAGCCAAGCGAACAAAACTACATAAATGTAATAATAGATAAATGAAATGTGCACTGTTTTTATTTATTTTATATTTTTTACATGATGCCCAATTATTTATATTCACGATTTCTAGTATTTGTGCAGGCTTTACATTTTTAGTTCAGTGTTGTAATTAGCAATTCATGTAATTTTATCTTTGAAGCAGATCTGTTATGTGACAGCATTAATTGAAGTTTCTTAAGGGTCAAGATCAAGTTATCTGCATCTCCTGCGCTCCATCAAGCCACTCCCATAATAGCTGTCACCACTCAAATTAATGCACGGCTCATGTACGTGTGTAAGACTCTAATACAATTATAAAGTTATTATTTTATCACGAATAAATCTGTCAATGAGTAAAACTGGCTGTGTCTATAGTATTATAGATTACAACTGAATCATTAAATCAACCGATTTGTTCAAAAAGCTGATTCATTCAATAAGTAAACATTGTCCATTGCTCAGAGATGCAAAACAGTATTGTGATCTTTGTTTGGAGCTATTTTCGTTGGCAAAATTGAACAAAAACAGGCAATATTGTCAAAATGTAAGTCAATCATTTTATACAAGTTTAATAAAGTTAGCATTATTACATTTGTTATCATGCTGATAGCCTATCTGGGGGAAAAAACTGCACTCTTTGTGTGATATTAAATTATATATATATATATATATATAAAGCATAAGCATTTTTTGCCATCTACAATTTAGAATGCCTTGAATTTTGAATTTTAAGACTAATAAATCACGTGCGTACACTGTGATTTGGTGATATAGCCTTCACTTTACTCGATAATGTCAGATCGCACTTCATTACAACACTTACCATATTATCGCAGAAGATATACTGTATATCCCTATAAAATCTTAAACGATTCCCTTTGAGCTAAATTGACCTGTTTCCCTTTCAGCAAAGACAATAATAGAAAATGATTTATAAGCCAAAGAAAATGTCTCCGGTTACCTACGTTACCTTGGTTCCCTGAAAGGAGGGAACGAGACACTGCTTAGCTTACACTTGGGGTTATCCCCCTCCTCCTAAAATACTGAATGAAGACTTATTGCATCACGCCGGTAAATCTTACCGGCCAATGACGCTCGAGCTAGGGGCGGAACCACCCACTATATAGGTCGACGTCCAGCGTCATTGCCTCAGAATCTTTCGACTATTCGAATAGGTACGAGACTCTGAGGATTACAACATAGCAGCGCGTGCAGGATCTCGTTCCCTCCTTTCAGGGAACCGAGGTTACGTACGTACCGGGAGACGTTTTCTTTGGCTTATAAATCATTTTCTATTATTGTCTTTGAGCTAAATTGACCTGTTTCCCTTACAGCAAAGGGAAATCAACCAACGGCCCTCCAGCTCTAGTCGAGCGGGACTAAGCACAGTAATAAAGCACAACACTAGACATGGACTGGCCGCAGCACTGCTGGAGCCACGTACGTATACAGCATTTACCACTTGACACATAAGAAAAACAGCGCACCTACCACGGTCGACAACAACTCGGAACGCATGTAGAGAGCCGCTGACTATAATTATTATAGGCATGTCTTGGGTCTACCGGACCTAGTCGAAACCACCCTGATCGTCTGGGGGGCGTGGCCAGGTGCAGGCAGCAGCCAACTGCCAAGCTGTAGATACATCACTGCACAGACAGAACGAGCGGTGCGAATGACGGAATCTCCAGGTTGTAAAATCTAGCAAAAGTGTCTTGTGAAGACCATCCTGCTGCCAGACAAATATCCTGAATCGACATACCTTTTTGCCCAACCCCACGACGAAGCCATTTTTCGTGTGGAGTGGGCGTGTACTCCCCACGGACAGGTCTCATTCTTAGAAGCATATGCCAATGCGATCGCTTCCACAATCCAATGTGACAGCCGCTGTTTTGACACTGGCAGTCCCTTGGTACGGCCACCGAAACATATAAACAGCTGTTCTGCCTGTCTGAAATGACTAGTCCTCTCCAGATAAACTTGCAGAACATGGACTGGGCATAGCGGGTGTGTCGCTGGCTCTGAATCCTGAGGAGCAAATGCCTGAAGCGTGATGAATTGTGCTCTAAACTACGTAGAAAGCACTTTAGGCACATACCCCCGTCTAGGCTGCAGTCTAGCCATACAGTCATCCTTACCGAACTCCATACACGCAGTGTTCGTAGACAGTGCATGTAAGTCGCCCACCCTCTTACCACATGCCAAAGCGAGCAGGAGCACTGTCTTGAATGAGAGCATTTTCAAGTTTGCCGAAAGCAGCGGCTCAAAGGGTAGCTCGGAAAGTGCCCTAAGCACTAAGGACAGATTCCAAACTAGTACCATATTAGAGCGAAAGGGGCGCAACCTCCGCGCTCCTCTTAAGAAGCTCGTCACCAGATGATGCCTACTGACCGAACGATCACCGGTAGGCAAATGGAAAACTGAAATAGCAGCCATATACACTTTTAGAGTAGATGGCGTGTATCCAGCATCCAAACAGTCCTGCTGAAATGATAGAATGACAGACACATCACAGCTGGCTGGGTCCTCATCTTTCGTCATACACCATGTAGTGAAAACTTTCTATTTCAGACTGTACAGACGTCTGGTAGATGAAGCTCTGGCTTCAGCAATTGTATCCAAGACTCGCTGAGATACGTTTAGCGTCTGCTCTCTGCGCTGACCTGCCAGACATGCAGGTTCCATAGCCCCGATACCCTCTGCGTTTGAATCTGGATTGTGGGACTAAAAGAAAATTCTGATCACTGGATCTTAAACTTCTGGAAGGGGTATATGGGTACAGCAATTCAGATAAATAAATAGGAGCTAGATCATGTAAAGATTTATATGCAAATAAAATAATTTTAAAATCTTCTGAAAAAGATTCTGAATTTAATAGGCAGCCAATGAAGGGTCCGCAGAATTGGAGTAATGTGAGCATTTTTGCGGCTATTGTGAAGGAATCTAGCAGCAGCATTTTGAACAAGTTGAAGGCGATCAATTAGTGACTTGGAACTACCACAATATAGTGAACTGCAGTAGTCTAAGTGTGAGATGATAAAAGCATGAACAGCCATCTCTAAAGTTTTATGATTTAAGAAATGTTTGATTTTTGTCAGCAGGGCGAAGTTGATAAAAACTAGAACCTATTATAGAGGAGATAGGTTTGCCAAGGTTTAAGGCAGTGGTTCTCAACCTTTTTTTCCACTGGGCCGCACTATGGTCCAAGTGCAAGTCTCACGGGCCGCACGCATATCATTTACATATTATGTCACCAATACAAACCAACCAGATTTATAATAGCATATTATAGCCTAAATATTATGATATCTAATCGATTACATTCATCTAAATAAATAAATAAATAATTATACTCGCCATTAATAAAACACCTGATGCTGTCGGGAGCTGACCAATTTTGTGAAATTCGGCTCGAAAGGAGTAACAGCCATTGTAAGTTGCAGTCTGTAAGACGTGCGACATTGCAGAAAATGTGCGTTCACAAATGTAGCCTATGTTGATCCAAATATGGAAAGCACTTTTGAATTTAATAATCTGAGTTTCCCTTTCATGGGAACTTCGAACTGCGTCCTCTAGGGGTCGCTATGGGGGAACGCCTCGTCGTGACCCGTGTCTGAAGCATACATTGAAAAAACACCAACTCGTTGGCCGGCGACAGCCATGACGTCACTACCGGTGCGACTATAGTATAAATAGGCGCCGGGAGCACACATCATTCTCTTCTTCGTCTTCATTGACTGTTTTGTTTGAAGCGTGCATTTCTGTGGTAAAGAGCGATCTCTATTCATCTCATTATGGCGAGCACTAGCAAAGCGTTTAAGGATGTGTGCATCCGTGTTGACGTTGTTTAACATCTGATGACACACACGATCTATGCGTTATTTGTTTGGGCGAAGAGCACGCACGCGATGTCTCCGAGGGGG
>NW_015541514.1:0-143 GCF_001515605.1 Sinocyclocheilus anshuiensis | reverse complement strand
CCCCGCCGCTGCTGAGGCACGGAAGGGAATGAGCTCGTGGGGATCGCAGGTGGATCTGGCCGATGAGTTAGAAGGGGGGTTTCCCTTTCGCGATCGTTGGCTGTGCAGGAGAGTGAGCCGCTGGAGGATGATGTTATTTCATT
>NW_015541513.1:0-725 GCF_001515605.1 Sinocyclocheilus anshuiensis | reverse complement strand
GTATTAGGGATAGTGTTTGGTAAATACACCATTTAATTTAGTAAAAAATACACAATTCTTTTAATTAATTTAATTAAGACATGAACATTTGGTCATATTAATGACATTCAGTTAGATGAAGGGCAGGCTGAAAGCTGCATTAGAAGAGACTGCATGGACTATATTGCTGCAGGCACTTCATGCACAACTGAGGGTGATGCACCAGGGAAAGATCAACATGAATCCTGTACTGTACTGTTAGCAAGATGAGCATGCACATTACTGATGTTTAGCACCTGAGGAGGACAAAGATGAGGAATATTTGACACAGAGACACAAATTAGGTCTTTTATATTATGATTCTTTGCCTTGCATGAATTGTATGGCTTTTGCACCATAAACCACACACTGTCTGTACCTTGTCTTACTGAATGACACATTGACTTTGTGTGATAGTACAATGAAGTGTCAGTATGTACTGGTTGTTTAAATTGGTGTCTTTGTTTACTGTCAACACTGTATTCTTGCTCCTGATCTAATTAAATAAATGGTGCCCAGAATGAGCACTGATGTAGATATTTTTGTGGGTCTATTCTTATTCTAAGATAACCATGACTTGCAACTTACATATTGGCAAGTTGTTGAAAAGACAATCTTAAAAATGTGACTCGGCACAATTTGTTGTCCATGATGAGAATAGGTCTGTGTATGTTTTACTGCCCTTCCATCCCCAGGGGCCCAGTAGA
>NW_015541512.1:0-489 GCF_001515605.1 Sinocyclocheilus anshuiensis | reverse complement strand
GAATTTTACTAAGAACTAACCACCATCTTTCAGGATTTTTACTAAAAACTAACCACCATGGATTTTACTACAAACTAAACCACCATCTTTCAGGATTATTACTAAAAACTAAACCCCCTGTAATCGGTACCATAAATTATTTCTGCGCGCCCACTGCAACTATGCAGTAAACAAAGACATCTGCATGCAACATTTAATGATTACAGTTAATTCTGGATTCAAAACCCCTTTTCTTCTGTTGGTTCTTAAAATTTCTTTGGAAGAGCTTTTTAGAGTTTTCTTACCACAACTGGCAATCTCTGGAGAATTAACCAAACGTATTTTATAAGCAAAAATGCTTACCTCGTGGCCACGGTCTGTGCCAATTATCCAGAGAGAGCCCGCTGCAGCTTTTCACTCTTTTGCCCTGTCTCCAGTCCCTTCGTGGTCGCCAATTATCTTGTGGAATTTTCCTTGTTCAAAATAAATTGCTAAAGAGGTTTTGAAGCC
>NW_015541511.1:0-1961 GCF_001515605.1 Sinocyclocheilus anshuiensis | reverse complement strand
CATTGGTGCGATTCTTGTGTACACGTCCTCGTCGGTAAGACCCCTAATGAACTGCCGGGTTAATTTGCTATCTCGATCCAGGAAGGGCTTACCTCCTCTTTGCTTCTCCTCTACCGTCCGCAACTTTGCCTCCAGTGCTATAGCATAAGAACAGGCAGACTCCCCTGAATTCTGGCTCCACTCATAGTAGTCAGCCAGAGGATCTAGGGAGCCTCGTGTGTTGCTGTATTCGGCCCTCAGCTCCTCGAATGCTTTCTCAGGGGTCTGATCATGGGGAGGTAGGTTAAGGATGAGATTTCGGGCTTCACCACCCAGGTGTCGTACAACCGTAGAGAAGCGAAGGTGCATTGGGAGCTCTATTGCCTCCAAGAGGTACTGCAAGTCGCGAATCCAGTCTTCCACCAGTATCCTACAGTCTGGATTTCCTGTGAAGACTTGAACATTTTTCACCTGCTGAGTTTGCAGGAAACCACCATGGGCTGCCATGGGAAGGCACTGGTTAGTGACTGCTCGAGCAGGAGGCCTGAACTGTGTCACATGTGGGTGGGCCGATTGGCTGGCAGATGTAGGTGGTGGGGCAGCTTGAGAGACAGCATCAACATGCATGTTGAGGTGGGAAGGGTGAATCTGGGTTTGTCGAGGAAACAGATCAAGAGGAGCATCAGCGGCTGCCTGGTCTAACACTACCTGAGGGCTGTGTAGGGTTATGCTGGGAACCCATGCATTAGCAGACGGGGGCAACGGGTTGGCTCCACCATAGCTTGGACCTTGAGTGGTGTGAAATGTGGCTTCGGGGGAATACACTTGAAGGGCCTGCCCTGCAGCTACGTGCTTAACTGTAATATTCGCTGCTGGTGGGCTCTGAAGACTCGGTGCAGGCACAGAAGGGGGATACGAATAACTAGAGTAAGCCTGGGGGCCGGGCCTAGTCGGCTGGGCTGGATATGGTGATACAACTGGATGGGGTTTGAGCGACTGCTGCACAGCTGGCATCTCAATGAAAATATGATGTGTAGAGCTTTGCCAAGGTGTGGCTCCTGAGGGCTCATGGCCACTGCATTTGCGAACAGAGGCCTCAAACGCCCTATCTACCTGGCCACCTGGTCTTGCATCTGGGCTGGTATCAAAACAAAGTGGCGGTACCTGCCCTGAGTCACCAGTGCCTGGCAGCCTTGATGCATGGGCTGGCGTCACATACTGGTCAGCATAGAGCGAGTTCATAGGGTGTAATGGGTCATTTGTGACATGCTCTGCTGGCGGTAGGAGACTGGATGCGCCAGAAAAGGAGCACTGCATGTTTTGAGTTGAGATGCATTAGTCTGCGACATTGTAGAATGTAAATGTGTATTTACTATGTGCAAGCAGGTTAAATGCCAGTGTAATTGGATTGTAAGTAGGTGTTGAATCTATGTAAAATGTTCCAATCTCGTAGAAATAAAAAGGTTCTAAAGTAAGCTTTATATTTCAGTGAGATTAGCACAGGGAAATATACAACCAGTTTATCCCAAAAACGTATAAACTCAAACTAAATTGGCTTGTCAGTTTACACCTAAATGTTGATGTAGCGTCTCACTGAATATCAAGTAGATGCACAGTAATCTCAGAAAAATTACATAAATCTCAATAGGCAATAAATAAGGATTTTTTCTTTTTTTTCAATAAACCATCAAATATGTTTTACATAACAGCAAATCACTCAAATTGAAACAGCAAAACAGTTCAGATTCCCAGCAGGCTGTAAAGGATATAGCGGTGATGGCAATGTATCCCCAAAATCACCAGTTTGGTTAAGATTTTCAGTTTGTCCGTTACTTTCCCGCAGGCTGTAAAGGATATAGCGGTGATGGCAATGTATCCCCAAAATCACCAGTTCGGTTAAGATTTTCAGTTTTTCCGTTACATAGAGTTCAGCATTAAAACCACTGGCTGTAGAATTCTCTTCCTCTTTGGTCTAGTGGTGC
>NW_015541510.1:2476-2746 GCF_001515605.1 Sinocyclocheilus anshuiensis | reverse complement strand
AATGGTCAATGACTGGTACTCTTTAGAAAAACCCTTTGTTTCTATAAATATGGTCTGTATGATTTCTTGAGATTTTCAGTACAAAACGGTCGGTTCAATCCTACCAGTGCAAAGAAGTTTCCAAGCAAAACAGAATGTTTTCCCACTTCTATCAGGTGAGATGGAACCGGCGTCAGCTTCTAGGAATGAAGCAAGCGCTCGCAGGGATGCCGGAAGAATGGCTCTGAGACGCAGCGTCTCGTTCCCTTTGGGGAGCCAGGGTTACCTACG
>NW_015541510.1:999-2445 GCF_001515605.1 Sinocyclocheilus anshuiensis | reverse complement strand
GGTTACATACGTAACCTGGAGACGTTCCCCTTCAGGAACTCGAGCTGCGTCCGAAGACACTACGGGAACGAGAATGCCCACGCCGCCAGACTTGCAAATCCCTGTCTAGTGTGGAAGAGCACAGCTAAGACAAGAGAACAGAAGAGCCAGGAGTGGCTCGCATATCAAGGCCATAGAACCTGACGAAAGTGAGGGGCGGGGACCATCCTGCTGTGTTGCAGATGTCCTGCATAGACACACTTGCTAAGAAGGCCTTGGAGGCCACCATGCCTCGGGTCAAGTGAGCCTTGACTCCCAATGGTGAGGGGAGATCAGAGGATTCATAGGCAGTAGTAATGGCATCAACTATCCACCGACTGAGGGTCTGTTTAGTAGCAGGACGACCCCTATTAGGGGGACCATAGCATACAAGCAGTTGGACCACCCTCCTCCACAGGGCAGCTCTGTGGATGGATGTGTCCAGTGCTCGCACTGGACACATGCAATTAAGCTTCTGCTGGTCTGGCTCCCTGAAGGGAGGAGGACAAAAGGCCTGCAACACTATATGCTGTGGTATAACAGAGGGAACCTTCGGAACATATCCCGCTCGAGGGGAGAGAAACACTTTGGCCATGCCGGGCGCAAAATCTAAGTAGGAAGGGGCCACTGAGAGGGCCTGAAGATCCCCAACTCTCTTTAGAGAAGTAATAGCTAGAAGAAAAGTAGTCTTAATTGTCAGGAAGCGATCAGAGATTTCTTCAATAGGCTCGAATGGAGACTTACAAAGAGCTTCTAGCACCACAGCCAGGTCCCACGTGGGGACGCGAGATCGTACTGGGGGCCTCAGCCTCAGTGCACCGCGGAGGAAACGTGTAACTAGGGGGTGTCTGCTCACTGACTGACCACCGAGAGGGGCGTGGTAGGCCGCAATGGCCGCCACGTAGACCTTCAGGGTGGAGTGGGTCAACCCAGCAGAGAGACGGGCCTGCAGGAACTCCAGCACTGTACCAACCAGGCAGTTAACTGGGTCGAGCTGACGGTCTCCGCACCAAGAAGTGAAAAGTTTCCACTTCAAGGCGTACAGTTTCCTCGTGGAGGGAGCTCTGGATTGGAGTTTCCTTGTGGAGGGAGCTCTGGATTGGAGAATGGTCTCAACAACCTCGGTTGAGAGACCGGAAGCTATGTGTTGTGCCCCCTCAGGGGCCACACCCATAACTTCCACAGCTCCGGGCGGGGGTGGAATATCGTGCCCTCCGCCTGTGAGAGGAGGTCCCTCCTGACGGGAATCTCCCATGGAGAGCCGTCGAGAAGGGAAATCAGGTCCGAGAAGCATACTCGGCCCGGCCAGAATGGGGCTACTAATAGCAGACGGACCCCGACCCGGCGCACTCTCTCCAGAACTCCCGGGAGCAGAGCGATCAGGGGAAAGGCATACAGACGAAGCCTCGGCCAAGTCTGTACCATAGC
>NW_015541510.1:0-761 GCF_001515605.1 Sinocyclocheilus anshuiensis | reverse complement strand
TCAGTGACAGGATTTTGCCCTGGGACCACACAAGGATCTGGTGCGGCAGCTTGTACAAGAGGCGCGAATACAGGCCTCCTCGGTGGTTAATATAAGAGACCACCGCTGTGTTGTCGGTGTGCCCAAGCACATGGCGATCTCTCAGGTCCGGGAGGAAGTGTTTCAAAGCTCGAAATACAGCCAACATCTCCAGGCAGTTGATCTGCCAAGTGAGATGGCGAGCGCTCCACAGACCGCGGGCAGGGTAGCCACTCATGACCGCACCCCAGCTGGTGAGGGACGCATCCGTCGCTAGCGTTACGCGGCGACAAGGAGCTCCCAGCACCAGGCCCTGAGACAAGAACCAAGGTTTCCTCCACATGTCCAAGGCCCGTAGGCATCGCCGCGTGACCTTGATCATGCAAAGTGGATTTCCCCTCTTGGAAAACCCCTTGGACTTGAGCCACCACTGTAGGGGTCTCATGTACAGCAGGCCAAAAGGTATCACGTTGGACGCAGCTGCCATTAACCCCAATAGTTTCTGAAACTGCTTGACAGTGAGTGACTGGCCTTCTCTGACTCTCTTGACTACCGTGAGGATTGACTCGATCCGAGCAGGAGACAATCATGCCTGCATCGTGGTCGAATCCCACACCACGTCCAGATAGGTGGTCCTCTGTAATGGAGAAAGGACACTTTTCTTGGTGTTTAGTCTTAACCCCAAGTCCTTCAAGTGAGCTGTCGAACCGCCATCTGCTCCGATTGAGCTAAAATCAACCAAT
>NW_015541509.1:0-1002 GCF_001515605.1 Sinocyclocheilus anshuiensis | reverse complement strand
TTCCTCCAGAGAAAAAGTCCATCAACTGTTGTCCTCTCACATAAAGATCCACCGATTTATTTGTCTAGAGTCGTTTTGGGCTGTTTTCACTTGTAAACGTTGCTTGATCTGTGCATATTTTTCTCCTGATTCAGACGAGGAATGGGTTGAAGCTAAAAATGTCTTGGTGATGGGTTTGTTTCTTACAAACTTGCAGATTTTTGCTTCATAAAATGTTAATTTGTGTGGATTATTGTGATGTTTTTATCAGCTGTTTGGACTCTCATTCTGACGGCACCCATTCACTGCAGAGGATCCATTGGTGAGCAAGTGATGTAATGCTAAATTTCTCCAAATCTGTTCTGATGAATAAACAAATTCATCTGCCTCTTGGATGGCCTAAAGTGAATTTTCATTTCCAGGTAAACTATTACTTTAATGCGTGATTCATAATTGCACAGTATGTAATGTAAATGTAAAATGATGTATGTAAAATGGGATGAAAGTTCCACTTCATGTTGACTTCAGATGCTATTTTTGTGTTCATTTGTACCTACACTTGTCACTTGTCATCCTCTTGAGACTGTTCTTCATAACCTTCCATCTGTATCATTGAAATTTGCAAGCAAAAAGAAAAAAAGGCGTTAAGTAACCACTTTGGGCACTCTAAAGTGTCTACTGTGGTCTACTGTTATTCTATTAAAGGGTTAGTTCACCCAAAAATGAAAATTAGCCCATAAATTACTCACCCTCAAGTCATCCTAGGTGTATATGACTTTCTTCTTTCAGTCCCCCCCGAGGCATCCTAGGTGTATATGACTTTCTTCTTTCAGACGAATCCAGTCGGAGTTATATTAACAATTATCTTTGATCTTTCAAGCTGTTTCATGGCACTCAGCAGGTGTTGCATGCATCAATCCAAAAGAAGTTCAATAAAAAGCGCCCATCCATAAAAACCCTCTGCCCAGCACTTCCACTTTCGTCACTTCTGAGCGGCACATGCGCAACGCTGAACTCATACGT
>NW_015541508.1:221-525 GCF_001515605.1 Sinocyclocheilus anshuiensis | reverse complement strand
GTGTTTCTGCATTATATGAGTGGCTTTGGAAAATAAATCGCTGAATGTTTCAGATGAAAAAAACGCCACTTCTATTTATGAAAATGTCACCGTTAGGCGATTTATAACGAGTGGTTCCCTGCATTTTTACAGCAAATCGCGTGATTACAGTACTAAACCGCCGTAATGGAGCAGCTCTAATGCTATTAAATTAAAGATGATGTAGGCTACCATAGAGAGAGAAAAAAATTAACCGTGAAAGTAACAAAAACTTGTAAAATACATTTTAATGGGCATAATTAAGTGTGAAAATAACAGAAGGATA
>NW_015541508.1:0-145 GCF_001515605.1 Sinocyclocheilus anshuiensis | reverse complement strand
AAAAATTATTCAGAGACCAGATATCATTTTTGATATTTTTTTACTAGTGGGTGTAGGACACTATAGTTAATTTATAAAAAGTGAGGATAGCAAAATAAATTAACTGTGATATATTATACCCAAAAATTCTTCATACAGTGGACTA
>NW_015541507.1:1434-1600 GCF_001515605.1 Sinocyclocheilus anshuiensis | reverse complement strand
TAAAGCGGAGCTCACGTGCGCTTGCGGAGGAATGTAAGCACTGACAAGAATGAATGAGCAAAACTCCCGCGGTGAGTAGAAAGGCTTTCAGTTAATGAAGAGCACTTCTAGATCTGAACAGCACATCTTCTTTAACACAGTTACATCTGTACACCACCTCTCATTG
>NW_015541507.1:573-919 GCF_001515605.1 Sinocyclocheilus anshuiensis | reverse complement strand
TGTCTTCAGCAAACTGTTTGCGGGCTTTCTTGTGCATCATCTTTAGAAGAGGCTTCCTTCTGGGACGACAGCCATGCAGATAGGGTTGGGTATCGTTTGGGGTTTTTTCGATACCGGTTAGGGTTAGAATGTTAAAATGTTCCTTTTATAATAAAAAGGTTATAATGTTCTCGTTTGTTGGACAACAGGTTTAGAAATGTGAATACAAGGGAGGTTTAGCTTTAGGCATTTTAATTTAAGCATGTTTAGCTTAGTTAAACTTAGTTAGCTTAGTTTTCTCAGTCGGGAAATTATTTTTCACGTGCGTTGCCAGTGATGATGTTTCTTACGTCCGTTTCGGAGAACG
>NW_015541507.1:0-299 GCF_001515605.1 Sinocyclocheilus anshuiensis | reverse complement strand
GCTTGTCTTCAGCAAACTGTTTGCGGGCTTTCTTGTGCATCATCTTTAGAAGAGGCTTCCTTCTGGGACGACAGCCGTGCAGACCAATTTGATGCAGTGTGCGGCGTATGGTCTGAGCACTGACAGTCTGACCCCCACCCCCTTCACCCTCTGCAGCAATGCTGGCAGCACTCATCCGTCTATTTCCCAAACACAACCTCTGGATATGACGCTGAGCCCGTGCACTCAACTCCTTTGGTCGACCATGGCGAGGCCTGTTGTTCACTGACGAGCTGCGCAAAACCACGTTCATATTCGCG
>NW_015541506.1:0-537 GCF_001515605.1 Sinocyclocheilus anshuiensis | reverse complement strand
TTGACTGTGACCATGCAAATTTTCAGATATCTTTACTGTAGCATTGTTAAGTTATGGATCCAGGTATTTGGCAGATATGACAATGACAGGAGAAATTGCATAGTCCCATTTGCTCTCCAGTTACTGTATTGTCATTTCTGCCAAACTTATGGGTCCGGAGATATGACAATAACAGGAGAAACTGCATCGTCCCATTTGCTCTCCAGTTACTGTATTGTAATTTCTGCCAAACTTATGGGTCCATATCTTCAAAATGCTACAGTAAAAATGTCTGCAAATTTGCATGGTAACAGTCAAGTGCCTTGGGAATAAGACCACAGTAGAAATTTTAACACACCTTTAAAAGAAGCTGAGATATAGCGCCACCATTTGGGGCAATAATGCAATGTTCACCAGTTACTGTATTGTCATATCAGCCAAGTTGATGGGTCCATAACTTAAAAATGCTACAGTGAAAATGTCTTGAAATTTGCATGGTAACAGTAGAGGGCGCTGGGAATATGACCTCAGTGGAACTTTTAACGCACCCTCAAAGGA
>NW_015541505.1:1061-2760 GCF_001515605.1 Sinocyclocheilus anshuiensis | reverse complement strand
GCAATATTACATTCTTTTAGTAAGTGAGGTGGGATAGCTAAGGAGAAGGCTGGATAAACAAACCTGGAGAGTAATTCCATTTTAGTCAATAAAACTCTTCCAAAAATTGAGATATCTCTTTGTATCCAGTTATTGATAATAGTTTTTGCTTTTGAAAGATTTTTAACAAAATTTTCTTGGACACTTTGATTACTATCTCTAGTAATAGTTATCCCCAAGTATTTTACACGTTTTTATTGGTATGTTACATAAAGAGTCTAGTTCACTGCCATGAATTGCAAGTAACTCACACTTGTTCAAGTTTAAGTGTAGGCCTGATGCTTTGGAAAAGAGATTAACTAGTTGAATGGCTTTATCAATTTTAAATTGGTCCTTTAAAAAGATCACTGTATCGTCAGCTAATTGACTAATACCAATTTGTCTTCCAAATACACTGAGTCTATCAAAGTTGCTGTTTTTATCTATCAAGATAGCAAGCATTTCTACTGTTAAGATAAATAGAAAAGGGGAAATGGGACATCCTTGTCTTATTCCTCGTGAAATGTTGAATCTCTGGGATGTTCCAAACGAAAGGGATATAGAACTATTGATGTCTTTATATAACGTTTTTATAAAAGAAATGAATTTAATGCCAAAACCAAATTTTTCGAGGGAGGTAAATATGAAATTATGTTCGATTGTGTCAAATGCCTTTCTAAAATCTAAACAGAGAATATAGCCATCATCCTCAATACATTCACGATAATCTAAAATATCTAAAATCAATCTGATGTTATTATGTATTGATCTGCCTTTTATAAAACCAGACTGTGATTCACTAATTATTTGATTTATGTTTTTCTTGAGTCTATTGGAAAATATATGAGCTAGAATTTTATAATCACAGTTGAGTAAAGTGATGGGGCGAAGATTATCTATATGTCGTGCATCTTTACCTGGTTTGGGGATAAGAGTAATTAGACCTTGTTTCATAGTCGAAGATAGTGAATTATTTTGGATACATTCGAGAAAGGCTCGAAATAATAGTTCTCTCAAATCTTCCCTAAAGAATTTATAAAATTCGGAAGTGAGGCCATCAGGGCCTGGACATTTCCCTGAAGATAATTTATCTATTGCTTTATCTAATTCCTCTATTTTGATGTCAGCCTCGCATAAGTCTTTAAATTCCTGGTCTAACTGCGGTATGCTAGTGTGTATATTATCAAAGAGAATATTACAGTCTGATACAGAGAAGGATGAGCTATATAAAGAACTATAGAATTGAAAAATCTCTGAGGAAATAATTTTATGGCAGGTATTTATAACTCCGTTCACCTAAAGAGAATTTATGGCATTTTTCTCCTGTCGCCTTTTTTCAAGTCTGCAAAAATAATTGTTACTTTTTTCCCCTTTCTCTATCCATCTTGCTCTAGATCTTACATATGCTCCTTTAGCTTTTTGAGTATATAAATCATCAATTTTGGATTGCAAGGATAACATTTGTAATTTAGTTTCATTGTCCATTTCACTTTTATTACATAAATAGTTTAATTCTCTTGTTAATTCTAACTCCAATTGTGCTTCTGGCCTTACTTAAATTTTTACTAAATTGTAGGGATGTAACGATTAACCGAGAGCCGGCTGAAAATCGATTCAAATATGTGACTATTCAAATCGGTTGAGATGCTAAACAAATCGCGATTCATTTAGGTGTAGGAGT
>NW_015541505.1:0-593 GCF_001515605.1 Sinocyclocheilus anshuiensis | reverse complement strand
TTATATGAAGAGATTTATTTTATTTGTGTTACTTATTTATTTGATTTGGGGCTTGTTTTAAAATTTCAATTTAGTTTGGTTATTTACATTTACATTTTGTCATTTAGCAGACACTTTTATCCAAAGAGACTTAAGTGTTATATTTAAATTTCACAAAGAAACGTGCAGTATTTTGTCCAAGCAATAATTAAAGGACACATTTAATTTATAATTTCTTAAATCTAATTTTGTAAAAAATAAAATCGGGAATCGCATCGAGAAATCAAAATCTTGAATCGAATCGTGAGTCTGGTGGTGTATTGAAGTTGTAACCTGCTGTTGGTGAGTCTAGTCTGTTTGTGCCTCGTCAAATCAAGTTTGTTCATGTCATGTCAAGTCAAGTTTGGATTATTGTTTGGATGTTTGGATCACCTTGTAAATAAACTGCACTTGGGTTCTCACTACTCTCGCCTTCAGTGGATTATTCGTTACAATTGTATAGAAAATTCCCGAATCTTGTGTTTTAAATATTCCCATTTACTTATGAATGAGATTGTTACGGGGCTGACGAGACGTGAGACGTGCAGATCCATGTGCAAAGCTTTATTCTGGAG
>NW_015541504.1:0-1105 GCF_001515605.1 Sinocyclocheilus anshuiensis | reverse complement strand
AATTAGCGCTTTATCAACAGTAACCAATAGGTCTGAGAGGAAATTGTCTTGTGTGATGATGAAGATCGTGTTCTGTTCTGCTCTCAGTCATGAAGTGTTAAACTCACAGCACTATAAACACTCTCATGCAAAGTGTCTCTTTATGTAAATGTTCTTCATACACAGAACAGGCAGCTGTCAGTCTCAGACTGCAGATGAATTTCTTTATTGCATGTTCATGTTCTACAAAACATTTGAAGCTTTACATTTTTTTCCAACTGCTTACACAAATTCTTTACTTGTGACACAGTTTCTGAAAGCTGACACAAACAGCAGAAGCACACACCAAATCTGCAAAACCATACACTAATTCTCGGGCTTTGACTCAGTTTTCAATTTTTGTAAAACACTTTTTGCAAAACACAACACAATTCTCTATGTAACACACAAAAATCTAACAGGAATTGATATTATGGCAAAAGATTTTGCAAATGTTTGCTTTGGGATGTGTTTGTGATATTTTGAATGCAGTGCTTCATTTTGCAAGAGATGTGAGGCATTTTGCATTTTGTGTGTGCAATTCCTAGATTTGTGTGTAGTTTTGAAAAAAAGAAGCAAAGTTTTGAAAATGTAAGCAGTTGTAATACTTTTTGATAAGTATAAACTGCACAAACTGAAATACAGAAAATGTTTGCATTCATATTTTATCACAAATTATATGTGTTTATATATAGTTTTTGTTTTGTTTTTTTGTGATAAAGTACATTACAGCTTGGCTCGATACTTAACAGTTTCATTTCTTCTGGAAAGATCTCTATCTCTTATAAGATATATCTAATAGAAGCTATATTACAAATATGTATTAAATTAATTTTTAATTGAAAAATGATTTTAGAAATTCTTAAAATGAATGAAAACTGATATGAACTTAAAAAAATTTTCAAAGATATTAACACAAATATTTATTGCAGCACAAGTTTGGTAAGATTTTTGTGGTTTTACACTATCCAAAACTTTACCATGATGCTTTCAACAGCTACAATGAATTTAATTATGCTTGAAATATTGTATTTACATCAGGATTTGTTTCCTAAGCTGCTTGTTGTGAGCAGAGAAACAAAGGCCA
>NW_015541503.1:688-899 GCF_001515605.1 Sinocyclocheilus anshuiensis | reverse complement strand
TAGTTGACATTGTTATAGATTACATCTAGATTGCAGCGATACATGCCCCTGATTATGGGAGTGGCTTGGTGGAGCGCAGGAGATGCAGATAACTTGATCTTGACCCTTAAGAAACGTTAATTAATGCTGTCACGTAACACATCTGTTCAAATATAAAATTAAATGAATTGCTAATTACTACATTGAAATAAAAATGTAAAGCCTGTACAAA
>NW_015541503.1:0-179 GCF_001515605.1 Sinocyclocheilus anshuiensis | reverse complement strand
AACAATTCAATAATAAGAAGTTAATATTGTGGTATATATTAGACACAATATTGTCTGATTTTGCTAAATTGTGTACGGGAAAATATTACCTATAAAGCCACAGAAGAACTGTTGTGAATCTCCTAATAAAACATAAGTACCGCGAGAGCGATTAGACAGCATTTTTTAAATGTTTGTTT
>NW_015541502.1:732-852 GCF_001515605.1 Sinocyclocheilus anshuiensis | reverse complement strand
TATTTATCGACGGTACACCTTCATCGATAACGATATAAAAATTTTTTCGATATAGCGCACGATATAGGCACGTACTATGAGTGGCGCAGACAGCACACCCAAACAGGTACCCATGCTGAA
>NW_015541502.1:0-137 GCF_001515605.1 Sinocyclocheilus anshuiensis | reverse complement strand
TTGTTTATGCAATTTACGAAATTATATTTGATTTTTATGAGTTAATTTAGACGTAATACACGTTTTTTTAATAGAGTTACTTGCTAAATACACTGCATTATTTTGCTCATTGCGTCCTCCTGTGGCCTCGGGAGACA
>NW_015541501.1:661-793 GCF_001515605.1 Sinocyclocheilus anshuiensis | reverse complement strand
ACGATCAGCTGTGTCCTGACGAGACTCCGGATGATCAGCTGTGACTTGACTTGCCTCATGAAGATCAGGTGTGACTTGACATGCCTCACGACGATCAACTGTGATTTGACTTGATTCATGACGATCAACTGT
>NW_015541501.1:0-446 GCF_001515605.1 Sinocyclocheilus anshuiensis | reverse complement strand
GACTTGACTTGACTCATGACGATCAACTGTGACTAGACTTGACTCAGGAAGATCAATTGTGACTTGACTTGACTTGACTCATGACGATCAACTGTGACTTGACTTGACTTGACTCATGAAGATCTGCTGTGAGTTGACTTGACTCAGGAGGATCAATGGTGACTTGACTTGACTCCTGAAGATCTGTGGTGACTTGACTTGACTCATGACGATCAACTGTGATTTGACTTGCCTCATGAAGATCCGCTGTGGTTAGACTTGACTCATGACGATCAACCGTGACTTGACTTGCCTCATGACGATCAACTGTGACACAACGGGGCGCTGTTGTGTCCGCCATTTTGCGATCAGGCTCCTCTGTCGCCGCCATTTTGTAAGTGTGATCTAGTGCGGGGACCATAACACGTGTGAGTGCGGGGTCGCGTTCCTCCGCGATACCCACAGTG
>NW_015541500.1:0-861 GCF_001515605.1 Sinocyclocheilus anshuiensis | reverse complement strand
AGCAACTGAAAAAAGCACAAATGTCAGGGCATGTCAAAACTTTTCTAGGCCCCAAAACACCCTCGGACCCCAGAGGGTTAAAAGCACGCGTGGTGAAACCGGCGGGGGCGTCTGCTCACTGACTGGCCACCGAGAGGGGTGTGGTAGGCCGCAATGGCCACCACGTAGACCTTCAGGGTGGAGTGGGTCAACCCTGCGGAGAATCAGGCCTGCAGCAACTCCAGCACTGTACCAACCGGGCAGTTAACTGGGTCGAGCTGGCGGTCTCCGCACCAAGAAGTGAAAATTTTCCACTTCAAGGCGTACAGTTTCCTCGTTGAGGGAGCTCTGGATTGGGGGATGGTCTCAACAACCTCGGTTGAGAGACCGGAAGCTATGAGCTCTGCCCCCTCAGGGGCCACACCCACAACTCCCACAGCTCCGGGCGGGGTGGATGATCGTACCCTCCGCCTGTGAGAGGAGATCTCTCCTGATGGGAATCTCCCATGGAGTGCCGTCGAGGAGAGAAATCAGGCCCGACACTCGGCCCGGCCAGAATGGGGCTATTAGCAGAAGACGGACCCCGTTCCGGCACACTCTCTCCAGAACTCCGAAGACGGACCCCGTCCCGGCGCACTCTCTCCAGAACTCCTGGGAGCAGAGTGATCGGGGGAAAGGCGTACAGACGAAGCCTCGGCCACGTCTGTACCATGGCATCCAGCCCCAGTGGAGCTGGATGAGTGAGAGAGAACCAGAGGGGACAGTGCGATGTCTCTCGAGTCGCAAACAGGTCCACCTGAGCCTGGCCAAAAAATCTCCATATCTGCTTCACCACCTTGGGGTGAAGCATCTATTCCCCGGGCCTCGGCCCCTGCCTCGACA
>NW_015541499.1:0-839 GCF_001515605.1 Sinocyclocheilus anshuiensis | reverse complement strand
CTCGCCGACGAGCCTCAGGGACCCGGTAGGGCCGCTGCCTGACGACGACCCCTGGCGGCGTCCCGATGTCATGCTGCAGGACACTGGTCCGCCCGGGCAGAGAAAAGAACACATCCGAGAACTGACCGACCAGGTGCTGCAGCTCCCTCTTCTGGGCAGCCGAGAGGTGGGGGTTGACGACAACAGCCACGGGATCAGAGATGGTGAGGGCCGCGAGCTGGTCTCTAGTCCCAACCCACTTCTTCAAGAGGTTAATGTGGCAGAGCTGCTCGGCTCTCCTCCTTCCGGGCTGACGCACCCGGTACGTCACCGGCCCAATCCTCTCCAGCACCGTATAGGGACCCTGCCAGGTGGCAAGGAACTTGCACGCCGCGTTGGGGACTAGGACCATGACTCGGTCTCCCGGCTGGAACTCCCGTGGCTGAGCTGCCCGGTTATAGTGGCGCTGTTGGGCCTGCTGCGCCTTCCGTGGTTGGGCTGCCCGGTTATAGTGGCGCTGTTGGGCCTGCTGCGCCTTCGTCAGGTGCTCCCGGACTAATGGCATGACCCGGTCGATCCTTTCCCTCATCTGTTTGACATGCTCGATTACAGAGCGACGGGCTGCCGGTTGTTGCTCCCAGGCTTCCTTCGCTACATCCAGGAGGCCGCGGGGTTGCCGGCCAAATAGGAGCTCGAAAGTGGTGAAGCCAGTTGAGGCCTGCGGGACTTCACGAATCCCGAAAAGGACATAGGGGAGCATCAGGTCCCAGTCGCGTTTATCCTCCGCGACCAGCCGTCTCAACATCTGCTTGAGAGTTTGATTGAAGCGTTCAACCAGTCCGTCGGTCTGGGGATGGTAG
>NW_015541498.1:563-881 GCF_001515605.1 Sinocyclocheilus anshuiensis | reverse complement strand
CGTGTAGGTATAAGGGAATAATATGCGAAGTTTGGAGAATAAAGGATAAAAATCTTTTACTGTATACTGTAAGTATTTTGAAACTAAGAGGTACTTATTCTAATAATACGTGCTATGTATGGCCTAAACAACAATCTTATGTTTGGGAATGATTTAGAAAGACGATATATACTTTTTATAATTTTATATTGGTATTTTATTATAGGCACATAGGTATTTTTTAACCATGGGGTAAACATTCTATTATTAAAGGATGGACATGATGGAGATTACTGAACAACAAAACTGGACATCTAGTGAAATGAGTTAATGAGTTTA
>NW_015541498.1:0-163 GCF_001515605.1 Sinocyclocheilus anshuiensis | reverse complement strand
TGTTTAAGTCCAACTTGTTCCTCCCTTGTTCCATGTAGTTACAGGGTAAATACAACATTTGCGGGGTGTAAATTAAAGTGGTGCTTTACAGTTACAGGGTAAGTGGCTACAACAAATAGCTCTGAAACGATTGTTTATACAGTAGGTCATACATACATACATT
>NW_015541497.1:0-518 GCF_001515605.1 Sinocyclocheilus anshuiensis | reverse complement strand
GAAGTTGGCGAAGCCCAAGAAACGCTGCAGAGCCTTCCTGGAGTCTGGGACTAAGTTGGCGAAGCCCAAGAAACGCTGCAGAGCCTTCCTGGAGTCGGGGACTGGTCACTTAGCGACAGCCTCGACTTTGGCCGGATCCGGCTTAATCTCCCCAGCCGAAATAATAAAGCCCAAGAACGAGACCGACTTGGCATGGAACTCGCACTTCTCCGCCTTGACATAAAGCTGGTTTTCCAGCAGCCGTTGTAGGACCTGGCGCACGTGCTGAGTGTGTACCTGAAGAGATGGAGAAAAGATGAGAATGTCATCGAGGTACACAAAGACAAACTGGTTAATCATGTCTCCCAGCACGCTATTAACCATGCCCTGGAAGACAGCAGGGGCATTAGTAAGCCCGAACGGAAGGACCAGGTATTCATAGTGTCCCGTGGGGGTATTAAAGGCTGTCTTTCACTCATCGCCCTCGTGAATGTGGATGAGATGATAGGCGTTGCGGAGGTCTAACTTAGTGAAGACCT
>NW_015541496.1:0-828 GCF_001515605.1 Sinocyclocheilus anshuiensis | reverse complement strand
CTCTCTCTCTATCCCCGTCACTCCTGGTGTCACTTCCTGTTGATGTACATTGAACCATCAACACAACACAACACAATCCAATCAACACAAAAACATAGCACCCTACCTCACTAGCTGCCTCTCACCAGCTATTCATACCTTACATGGCCTACACAGCCGTTCCCCATAGAGATAGCTTAACACCTCTGTACGTACTTGCATTTGCCTTGTGCCTCTCTCTCTCTGGTGTTCCCACGAGTGTGCCAGTTGTCGCAGGCATTCCACAGACATCCAGCCCTGCCAGCTCACCAGGACCACCTGGAAACTTAGCAGAGCACTGTAATGGACATCCTTCAGCTCAAAGCAGCCAACGACCTGCAATGGCAAAGAAAGGAACAGTGAGACTGCGACATAAGTGAACACCTGACCAGCATCATCCTCTCCTCGGCCCACACCCTCAAGGGCCTCAGACAGGAGGTAAATGAGCTGAAACTGCAAGTCACAGAGTTCTACAGAGAACCGACACCTGCTCAACGAGAGAAAGCACGGAACGGATGCAAAGAACCTCACAGAATGGTGCAACAGAAGGAAATCACCAGTCTTCAGGAGGCTCTAACAGCTGCTGGACACCAAGCGCTGCTGGAAAAAGCCATCAGACAGGACTTGGAAAGAGAACTGTTTCACACAAAGTCACTGTTAAAACAGCATATGTGGAACTAACTGAGAGAGACACCAGATCTAAGGCCTTAAAAGGCCATCGGCATGCAGCCAGAGCTGAGGTCTAAACTCTGACTCAGCAATTGTAGAGGAGCTTGACATGGTTCAGAAAGAATTGAAACAGTCCCACCG
>NW_015541495.1:1340-1493 GCF_001515605.1 Sinocyclocheilus anshuiensis | reverse complement strand
AAGAGGACGAGTAATTTAATCACACCCTCAGGCTTGCAAAACAATTAAACAGTGATAATGTGATTCAATCAAACTCAGCAAACCACAGCGTGACACCACATGACCCATTGAACATCTGCTTCCTGCCCTTTCTGAAACCCAACTGACCCGCGT
>NW_015541495.1:267-954 GCF_001515605.1 Sinocyclocheilus anshuiensis | reverse complement strand
TCCTCATGTGATGAATTGAAGCCTCTTGTTAATGTATGCACGCTCCGCCTTGCAAGAAGCCGATTGGAAGATCGCGCCATAGGTTGGACATATGCCACGGATCAAAACCCCACTGCAACGCAGATTCAATTGCTTCTCGCTGTTTACTCTCTCGAGTGAAGGCTTTTGCTCTCCCGAACGCAGGCTCTTCCCCACTTGCTTTCCCGAGCAAGGCCTTGTCGCCATGTGGAGAGCACTCTAACTTGTGCTCACAAGCTGAACCATCAGGCGATCGACCATCTAAGAACTCAAACACTTCAGTTGAAACTTCGCGATCTTCAAAGAACTTAAAGTCTTGCAAACTCAGACTTTTAGCAGAACTGCTCAAGCCTCTGCGTCATCAAGAAACCAACCAATCTCCAGAGGGCTCTCCCAAAAGGACGTCATCCAAACGTAATTCCGGCGCCAGAGCAACAGCCAATCCGCAACGGAATTCCCTCCAGTAGCCACGAGGAACAACTCAGCTTTCAAAAAAACGCAAGTAAACGAACAAAATCTTCTCTCTGCTGAACTGGCGCTGATGATTGATTTAAGCCGTAAACATAGGCCAAATCTCTGCTTTGGGATTGTCCCAGGGTTGAATTTAAAGCACTCATACCAAACGAGCGTTAGAACTTTGAAAACTTCATGCAACTCCGTTAACTCATT
>NW_015541495.1:0-134 GCF_001515605.1 Sinocyclocheilus anshuiensis | reverse complement strand
GTTTCGTTTATAAAGAATCATTGTCTGGTGTCGTATAATTTTAAAGTCAAACCTTGCCAAGATCTTGTTACCTAGCTTGTAGCTTACTCATCAAAGAACGTATTAACCCGTGGCCAGGGAAATACAAATATTCA
>NW_015541494.1:391-505 GCF_001515605.1 Sinocyclocheilus anshuiensis | reverse complement strand
TTGTGCTGCGGCGGGCTGGTCCTCTCAGCACACTTTTGTCCGTTTCTAAAACCTAGACCTGGCATCTACCCCAGGTTCCCAAGTTCTCTCTTCGTGATGTGCTCGCAAGATACA
>NW_015541494.1:0-216 GCF_001515605.1 Sinocyclocheilus anshuiensis | reverse complement strand
GACGCTGCGTCTCTTTGCCATACTCCCTGCATCCCTCCAGGCGCTACTTCATCGAAGCTAACTTGCGCTCTGCCGGATGCGCTTTTATACTTCCTGGCGCTCATGTCACCCCGCTCGTGACGTCTCGCTGCTCCATTGGACTGATTTTGCACGAATATAATTTGAATTTTAATAATATTTAAGTACAAAATTCGAATTGAGTTTTTCAGCCATTTT
>NW_015541493.1:1354-1571 GCF_001515605.1 Sinocyclocheilus anshuiensis | reverse complement strand
GCAGTCTCTGCGTGGGGTCTGCCCAGACAGATGACGTACTCATTGTTCTTCTGCATCGTGCAAGTTTCCCTGCACGAGCCACGCTCGCAGCGCGAC
The DNA here is from genome assembly GCF_001515605.1 of Sinocyclocheilus anshuiensis. Lineage (NCBI taxonomy): Eukaryota > Metazoa > Chordata > Actinopteri > Cypriniformes > Cyprinidae > Sinocyclocheilus > Sinocyclocheilus anshuiensis. The sequence continues at coordinate 1,475 of NW_015541493.1, read as the reverse complement.
ATTTGCAACAACGTCGCTAGAATTTGCTCTTTTAGGGCTTACCTGCTAGAAATAAGCTCTTTTAGAATCGCCGGATGGCGGCAGGGGAAAACGGACCGGAACTGCTGCGTCGCTGTAGCGG
>NW_015541493.1:0-981 GCF_001515605.1 Sinocyclocheilus anshuiensis | reverse complement strand
ACTTACATAGGCTATACATTTTCCTTAAAGCATCCCATTTTGTCCCAGGGCTTGAAAACCTGTGCCTAGGCTAGTTCGGTCCTGCAGAAACTTGTGAACGATGCTCGTAGTTGTGGCATCACCGTTTAGTGACACCATTGAATGCTCCGAGAAACCGTATAGTCAGTGTCGGTCACAGCGCCTTTTAATTGCTGTTTTGAATCCAGCAATTATGTATTTACAAATTATAAGCTCTGATTATGACAAGTGTCGTATAAAAACTTTGTTTATTAGAGGAATAATTGGTTAGCTGGAAAATGTTACATCGTGACCATGCTTTTGGATGCCGTTCGAGCCCATATAGCCTACATTTACGTGGCTTTGTTCTGGTTTGCCACTTGGTCACAAATTTCCACAAATTCAAAAATATTTAAGCATTTTTTCTTTTCCTAAATCCTCACTGTCTAACCTTCTAATTTCAGGTTTATTTTATTGTCATTCACTTTTTATCACTGTTTTTGCATCTCTTACTGCAGGGCTGTACGTTAACTTTTTTTTCACATAGCACTGGTGCTACAGAGGTTGAAAGTTTTGTAGCACAGGCCAAACAGTTGTAGCACAAGTATAAAACGTCTGTTATCATGTCTGAAAACAAACACAAGTAATGGAGTTCGTCACTTAAACAGGCACTGATGTTCCATACAAAGCACAAAAAATACAAACCATCACAAAAATTGTTTTTAGACAAAGTTTTCTTCATTTGCTGAAAATGGAAGAGTGCAGAAACATAACACCTCTTACACCTTAACAAAATATAAAATAAAAAAGAGTGGCAGACATTTGGGCAAAAAAATCTTTGTCATTATTTTATCTTTGTTATTAGAAAATAAGAACAAAGATATACATTACAAATACACATACAAATAAAACAAACATGTTTTTCATGTAGGCCTACATTATTTAGCAGTAACATTCAAGAAATTGAATGAACAAATATTAAAA
>NW_015541492.1:514-840 GCF_001515605.1 Sinocyclocheilus anshuiensis | reverse complement strand
AACCGGAGTTTTTGAAAATGTTCGGTTTCAGTGACCTGGTGCTGCATTTACGTGTGGACAAACGGCCAAACCGCATAGAAAAAGCAAAGGTTTTAAAAATAACTGCGTTCGTGTGGACAAGGCCTTAGCCCTGTCTGTGAAACCAGGCCTAAATGTTGCAGAATGCGGACATTCTAAAATGATCTTTTTTAAACATTGATGTGTTTCAGATATTGCAAACATTCTGAAATGGAAGTTGATTGTTGGAAATGGTGAACCTCATTAGCAGATGTGGCCGTGACTGAATTTGTGACTCATTGTTGGGATGATGTTATGTCAGATACATT
>NW_015541492.1:0-202 GCF_001515605.1 Sinocyclocheilus anshuiensis | reverse complement strand
CAGTCAATAGCAAATACTTAAACTAATAACAAAACATACTTACAGTCGCTGATTCAGAAGTGCCAGATTGTCAAGTTGGAATTGACCCTTTTTTTTTTTTTTTAGAAATAGTCTTTGTGCACAGCCAGCCTTGTAATCTTCTAGGTTCAAAAAACTATCGTCCATAAAATGCGTTGCACAAATTTGAACATCTGGGTTGTGC
>NW_015541491.1:726-864 GCF_001515605.1 Sinocyclocheilus anshuiensis | reverse complement strand
CTCAGTCTGCTTTTGGGCAGCGGAGAACTGCTGGGCGAAGTTCTTGTCCGTTCTGTTCTTGTCTTGTCCGTGTCGTGCATGTCGGCCAGACACAGCCAGAGATGGCGCTCCTGGACCACCATAGTGGACATCGCACGG
>NW_015541491.1:0-180 GCF_001515605.1 Sinocyclocheilus anshuiensis | reverse complement strand
TTCGGGACGCGGTGGAAGATTCCACTCGAGCCCGACACTCTCGGCGGCCCGGGAAAACATAGCCATCATTTCTGGGTCCGTATCCGGCACTGCTGACCGCCCAGAGGGCGGCCACGCTGACGGATCTTCATCCCAGGAGAAATCCGGCTCACCCTCCGATGCTGCAACCGACATCCGGTC
>NW_015541490.1:0-491 GCF_001515605.1 Sinocyclocheilus anshuiensis | reverse complement strand
GTGCGTGACGTCGCCACTCAGGATCTGTCACTTGTCTGTTGCCTGCCTGCTAGTTTCTCCGTAGTTTGCTAAGCGCGTTATTTTGAGCAATGTAAACACAAATTAGTAATAAAATCTAAAGAAATTTCTGATCATCCGCCATAACGCGGTGGTTATTTACACCTCATATCATATGTAAACACTTGCGTTACCATGGCAACGACTGACGCATTTGAATTGCATTCCAAAGAGATCCGTTATCAGCCCCGCAGTGGAAAACGAAACCATAACTGTACCGGCCGGCGCGGAATGGAACGGTTATGCAAAGAGAACCGTTCAGCGCGATGGTGGAAAAGCGGCTAAAGTCACCTACATCTTAGATGCCCTGGGGGTAAGCAGATAAACATCAAATTTTCATTTTTGGGTGAACTATCCCTTTAAACTATGCTGGTATGAAGAGATCAGCCAATCACAACAGAGCTCATTTGCATACAGAAATCTTAAAGGTACAG
>NW_015541489.1:1642-3464 GCF_001515605.1 Sinocyclocheilus anshuiensis | reverse complement strand
CAACAACATCAGATGAGCATCTAACTTTAGCATCTGTGATAAAGCCACACACACAGTTACATGTCCTTTACCCATTTATAAACTCTGGTAACGTTATACTTGTATACTATTTTTGAAAGGTAATAAAGAGTCTTTTTCTTACCTGATTTTGTCCGTATGTTTGCAGGACCTCGCAGATCACATCTGACCCTTCCTGTGTTCACATTTCAGTTTTTGTTCTCTGTTGACGTGTCACGACTCAAATTCGTTCAAAAAAAAAAAAAAAATTACAGGCAAATATAAAATAATTCGGGACCGACCGAACAGTAGTGATGTTACGTTCGTGAACGAATCGTTCTTTTTGAACTAATCTTTTAGGTGAACGAATCGTTCACGTAATCCATTGACTCATATTTCTCGTTCGCTGATATTCCTCCCTCCATAGCAGCGCGGCGCTATTAGCAGCGCATCCGCAGATCAGTGAACCGGGTAGCTGTCAAAGACATCCGGTCAAAGAATGACTAAACCTCGAGCCAATAGCCTTCGAGTATGACATTAAAACGGTGCAACAGGGAGAGGCCAGATTTTCAAAGAGCATGAAACACAATATTGATTTGATATGTGTCAAAAATCAAATTTGGGTTCTTGCGACAGACAGCAAAGGTGGAATGAGAATGAAAGAATTTCATAAGGCTATAAGATGAATGAAGATAAAGGGCAAGTGTTTCAGTTTCGTTCAGTGTTGCCAAGTCCACGGTTTTCCCGCAGAATTGGGCTACTTTAACACTGTTGCCGCGGGTTGTTTTTCCATGTCCGCTGGTTGAAGCGCCCAATAACATGATATTCAGTCCCTGAAATGCGAACTTTACAGGAGGAACCCTGCCGAAAATTTTTTTTACCCCCGGAACCGATTTTTTACCGGGGAACCCCCCTTGAAATGCAATTGGGGTACTTTTGGGCTAGTTTTGAGTAGCAATTGGGCGGGTTTTGTTGTGAAAACCTGGCAACCCTGATCTCGTTTGTGAATGAAATGACTGAACTGGTACATGTTGTTCGTGAATGAAATGTGTACCAGGTCATTCGGCCATTTAGCATGTTATCTCGATCAGCAAAAAGCAGAAGCAAAGCGCAGCTATAGGTACCGTGCACATACTCTTGTTTATATATTCATATTTAGCATACAGAACATAACTCCACGTTTAAACCCCGATTTATGAATGTAAATGTCTGACCAAACAATTCAAATGTTAATTATGCAAGAAACTTGCGCTTTGGTCATCTGAACAATTTATTTAGACTTTATTTAATGAGTAGATTATGCACACATTTTAATAAAGCCAAATCAGTTTTTTGCAAGCGGCAACCTTCCGGTCTCTCTCGTGAAACCAATACGGAAGTGACTAAAACTGCAATTCATCAACTGACCGCTTAGAGCAGTGGTTCTCAACCCGCGGCCCGTCACGAATTCAAATGCGGCCCACCATGCTGAACACAATTTAAAAAAATACTTTCAGTTTTACAATTCATTTTAGTTTTTACATTAATTTAAAAATGTACTAAATACATACGCTATAGCCTAATGTTTTTATGTAAAATAATTTTGTTTTTCATATATTATTTTCTGACATGAGCAGTACTCACATAGCCTAATTAACGTTACGCATTTAAAGTAACGACCAAGTGGCCACCGGCAGGCAGTGAGCATATGCTTGATCAATTTAGCCTTCTCAAATCATCACGACTTGACTAAAATAAAATATATAGATATGAAACACTTCAAGCATATATAAATGTTTAAACGTTAAACCTAGATAAATGTGCGCTGTATCCAATAGTTTGCGCA
>NW_015541489.1:0-961 GCF_001515605.1 Sinocyclocheilus anshuiensis | reverse complement strand
AGGATCGACAACTTCATCCTTGCGACACCGACTCAGAAAACACTAGTTTATTAGTAAATAATTCAAATATCTCCTTACCGTTTCCCCCCGACGCATTCATGGTAATTACTTTTGCCGATGCTTTGGCAAGCTTAAGCCTATGCTTAACGCAGAACGCAGAACTCTTCAGCTGCGCTGACGGCAAGCATGCTGCTGCTGCTGGACACTAAACACCCGCTAGCACGGAGGCCCGGCCGCATCTGAACTATGACGTGAACATTGTCCCGAAGCCCAGCCCGAGGGGCGTAAAAAAGTCGGGGCCCGTCGGGCCCGTGCTGAAATGCAGGGCTCTAGCTCTGATCTAGCACACAGAAAACGATTTGACTGAAAATTTATCAGAAGAGATGAAAGAAAGATAGTGGTCATCTGCGCAATTCGGAAAAAGAGGCGGCTTTTCTGCATTAGGTATGTTTTTTTTTTACTCTTTGTACAGTAGTTATTGTTCATTCTGCATTTTTTAATGTAGAATATGCGTTACATAAATACATTACATGTAGAATTTGTACATTCTACATGTAAAACTATTTTTACACCCCCCCCCCACGCATAAAAGTGAAACTCCGCCTATGACTGTGCTGTTACTCCTTTCGAGCCGAATTTCACAAAATAGGGTGTTATTTATGGGGAGTAGAATTATTTATTTATTTCAATGAATGTAATCGATTAGATATCATAATATTTAGGCTATAATAATATAAATCAGGTTGGTTTGTACTGCTGACATATGTAAATGATATGCGTGCGCTATAATATTATAAATCAGGTTGGTTTGTATTGCTGACGTAATATGTAAATGATATGCGTGCGGCCCGCGAGACTTGCACTTGGACCATAGTGCGGCCCGGTGGAAAAAAAAAAAAGGTTGAGAACCACTGGCTTAGAGGCTTGGCTCCAAAAGGGAGTCCGTCCCATAGCAGCTCAC
>NW_015541488.1:303810-309147 GCF_001515605.1 Sinocyclocheilus anshuiensis | reverse complement strand
ATTTTACTACACTTCAGTATGTGATTCTTATTAAGTAGGGGTAATATTTTAGGCTTCTATACTTAACCTAAGTCTCTGAGAACCTGACACCTTGTACTTCTGGAGACTCCAGGTAGATTGCAGTTCTGGAAAATGGTGCCGCTGGAGACTAAATGGTTCCTGGTGATTTCACACCTAATTCTTCACCTTAATTCCTAATTCTTTTGCAGTTAACATGCATCTTTTCTTCTCCACATGTTTTTGACTGACCCTGCTGACCCACTGAGCATTTTGCTGTCCAATGGTCATGCATTAACTTTGCAATTTCTATTATTGCATTAGTTTTGAATATTTCTCATGGGCATTTAATAATTTTTGACTTTCAGTCTGAGTTAAATCTAAAAAGTTTTGGCTCATTTTATCTGTAGAAAACCTTTTATCTGAAGAAAACCTGCTTAATAATTATGCACACCTGAATATAAGACATTTTTCACTTCCAGCCTTCATGAACAATTATATATCAATTATAAATGATTAAATACTAGATTAATAGTAGTTATTAAGATTGATGTCGTTTGGAATTGGTCAAAAATATGATCAGAATGAAATTCTGCACACATCAAAAAACTTATTTTAAAATGCAAAATTGATTTTCGTGTGCTCTAAATACTTTCTTCTTTGCGAGACACACATTTTCTCCACAAAACTCAGTTCGCGCGTGTGCAAAACGCATTTTTGCGCGCTCAAAATATGATCTTTCGTGCGCAGAATTGTGGCAGAGATGTAATCCCATATTTCTCAAATCGAGCCGATCTCAGATGCCTGTCTGTGTGACGTCACAAAAACAGACCCCTCCCACGATAGTTTGATTGACAGTAGCGTTTCAGCACAGACTGGACTGTCGTCTTACCTTAGACCCGCCCTGAGTGAGCTGTCCATTGTTTCACCGCCGGAGCAGATGTAGACAAGAATGACTGTTCCCAAAGCGACTTCGACGCAGCGTCTCGTTCCCTCGGGGAACCATGGTTACATACGTAACCTAGAGACGTTCATCACCCCACAGAAGAGAGGGGCGGAGTGAGCAGAGCTCATTAGCATTTAAAGGAACATGCAGTAAAATGGGTTGCTGAAAACAGAGCTGTTTTTTACAGGGTAAAAAGGGTGTTGTTTTACACTATCATTGACAAATTTTAACCAAAGTATGTTACAGACTTTTCATTAAAACCCTAAAGAATCATATCAACTTGTGGAAAATGGGCATCTGATGACCCCTTTAAATTAAACGTTTAATTTTATTCATCTGAATTGATCTACTTATCTAATTGACCTTAATTTTGTGAGCTGATCTACACCAAGAAGATGACATGGTAAAAATACTATTTCTAAAGCACAGTTAGTAAACATTATTGTGCCAAGCTTTGTACATCCCAATTACTCTGTGAAAAAGTTTAGAGAAAAACACATATGTTCCTAACGGAGAAACAACTTCTGATGTAACTTCCTACAACTAATGGTGCAATTTATGTAATAAGGCATGCCAACTTAGGTTTGACCCACAAGAAATCTGAATCTGCACTGTCCTGTACGAGGTTAAACTGAATATTAGAGACCTGAGACCACAGCAGAGCAGATGTGAATCTCTCTATAGCAGGCCTACTTAAAAAGAACCAGAGGAGGACTGAAAATAGAAATTAGACCACATCAGACAGAGGCAAAAGAGGAAAGGAAGCTTTAGAGTGATTAAACAGGCAGTTTAAGAGAGGGAGGAAAGGGATAGATGACAGTTTAGAGAAGGTGCTGGATTAGTGGTCAGCTGGCCCTGTTTTTAATATGAGCAGAATTTCTCACTAATGGACAACTAGACTTCATAGGAATTCAATGAGAAAAACATCAGTCCCTGGTCACCAGTGCCAAGTGCCAATTTTTTTGGCTGTCATTGAGCTTGGTTTGACTGAAGGACAGCAGGAGCATGTGTTCAGAATGATAAAAGTGGTGATGGCAGCTCAAGAACTGATCATTGAGATCTAAATTTACGTTTGTATAGTGTACAGTCAATATTGAACGTTAATTGCATGGGTTTAGGTTAAAGTCGGAGGCACTGAAAGAAAGGATAAAACTTTAACAGAGTTTTTGGTAAATACAAGTTGCTGGTTGATTTTTAATTGCAAAACGAAGATGGCAATGAAACGATCAACATGGCTGCATCATTGACAAATAAGAGTTCATTTTCCCCCCCACAACCAATTAAATGCCATGATCAAAAAAAAATCTATGTATTTTTATTTAGTAGTCTTTCTTTTATTAGCTAACACTTACATGCAACACAAAATGCAATCTATACAGTAACTGAATCTTTCAAGTGACATAAAAGTGATTAATTTATGACATTTAATTTTTAAGTGAACTATCCCTTTAAGTAGTGTTTACACTTTAGTTCGGTTCTCTCTCTCATACATTCAGTTAGTGTTCACACTGTCATATTTAATACTGATCCCGAGGATAAAAACAAAAGGCATAAAGATGCGGTCACAAATATCTAAAACTGCTGTTTGCTGGGCTAAATGTGCTCATTGTATGGGTGTACATATGGTAGTATTTTTACCAGCTGATAACGCACGAAGAGCTTATAAAATGTGTAAAGGAGTCAAAATGGAGCCATGGGATTCCTCCATTGCACATGGAGATTTACTGCAATGAGACAGCGGTTGAGCATTTTGTACTTTTGCATCTTGCATCTGACATCACGATTTTCAGTTTGTTAGATGTCTTTGGTCTGCGTTGCGTTCATATATTAGTCGAACTGCACCGTTTTTTTTTTCCCCCGTTTTTTTTTTATGGCAGCGTTCACACTTATTCAAAATTCTTCAAACTGCAGAGCATTCGCACCAGTTTGTTTTAATCGAATCAAACCTACCAAGTGTAAACACGCATAGGCCTATATGCTTGCACTCCAAAAAAATCTCAGGTCACATCTGAGCTGGATATACAGAATCAAAGTGTTTGATTCCACGTGAGAAACCAAATAAGTGTTGGGTGTTTCAGTAAGAATATACTGTATATATATATATATAGAGAAAGGCTTTAGTGCAAGATAGGCTATTACCCGAAAGGGTCAGACACACTTTCACAGAGAAAGGTCCAAGCCCTTCTTATAGCTGTAAGCCTATACATCAGCATTGTTAAACAAAGAGAGATATCACAATGCTCCAGGTAAAGCGTTCCGTCCACCTCGAGAGAAAGGCCTGTGACTGCAGAGACTAAATTGCAGAGCAGCAATTTTTTTACCCTTGGATTGCCCTAATTATACAGTGCATTGATTTTACAATGCATCCATGGATTGATTAGCAATAGGCTACCTCTCTCTCTGTGCACCCCTCCACCTCCTACAGGAAGTACTGTGCATGCCGGCACTTTCTGATCTCGTGCGATCTCTCCCAGGGGTGAGAAGACTGCGCCTGCTTTCTACTGACCTCCCTATCGTTCCCTCGCAGCTCTGGATCCCTAAGAGTGTCCTCTCGGCGGTGCAAATGAGGTAAAGAGCAAGTGCTAATGAAAAGGAGAGCAAAATTGCTCTTTATCAAACTCCTCTCCTTTATGAAAAAGAAAAGAGCGCAGCAGACGAGTGCAGGGAGATCAATTGCTCTGGGTGGGGAAACAGGAGGCAAACAAGATGAAGAATGCATTTAAAAATCAATTACACAGTAAATATGACACAAGTCAGCCATGACGGCCTCATGGGAGAATGGGAAAATAAGGTTCTTGCCTGTACTCTGGTAAATTCATTCTCAATTAATAAATTATTCTTTTGATGTGGAGGGCATTAAAAGGAAAATACGCATGGTGCCTGTGTTAACGCAATGTTATTCCCCGATGACATTGTGTGTTATTAATTTCTTCTATACATTTTTGCTTACAATCCTTCTTAGAAAGACTTTAGTGCAAGATATTACCCGAGAGGGTCATACACACTTTCACAGAGAAAGGTCCAAGCCCTTCTTATAGCTGTAAGCCAGCATCAGCTCTTCTATTACCTTTATTCAATATATTTATTTATTACAAAAAAAAAAATCTTATTTAAAACAAAAATATTTTAAAACCTTGGAATTAGGGTTTTAGCTAGAATTTTAAGCTTCATAAAACACACCCACACAGTTGTAAAAACCTTCCAGTAGCCTACACTTACATACAAATCTACATATATCTAGATTTTTTCGACCTTGTATATGTTCAAAAGTTTATACTGTACCAAAAATTACTTTTAATAGTAAAGGGGGAAAGACAAGTTAAAATTTTTGACGACAAATAGGTCTGGACTCTGGATATCTTTTTAAAACGGTGTTTTACCAACAACAGCTTTGGGCTATCCTGTATTTTAAGCATTTATTTAGAGAGGAACCGCACACAAGGTAATGAAGGGCATCGATCCAGGTTGCTTTATTAACGGGACTGGCTTCTGAAGCGCTAATAGGACGCCACTTATTCTGTGGAGGTTTAAGTAGTCTCGCGCGGAAAATGTGTTTACTGCGCGCGCTGCCACTCGGCCATCACCTCGCACCCAGCACACACGCTCATTTCACGGGCCGCTGGGACCGAGATCAAGACAGCTAGGCCCTTCTTCATTCAAGTACAGCGTTCATTAAAGACATGGTGAGTTTGTCCTGTCGGCTATAATAACCCGTCCCTCTCTGTCTGTCTACTCGCCCGCGCACTTTAGATGCGGATTCTTCGTTATTGGCAAAATCATGAACTATCGCGAGAAGTCGCTATTGTCTACTAGGGGTGATGATCTGTTGAAAGTGACCTGCAATTTTGGAATTAATTTGTGGTGTTTTTATTTAAATATACGAGTTTGTTCATATCACTAGCATTGGTATTAAGTAGCCTATTTCTCCTGGACCCCACCAGTGGCAAAGGTTAATGTAACTATGATTGCTCATTAGCGCACTGACTAGGGTTCTCTCTCTCTATATATATATTCTTTTTTAAAGAAGTCTCTTATGCTCATCAAGGCTGCATTTATTTGATCAAAAATACAGAAAAAAAAACAGTAATCTTGCAAAATGTTATTACAATGTAAAATAATGGTTTCTATTTTGATATACTTTAAAATATAATTTATTTCTGTGATGCAAAGCTGCATTTCCATCAGCCATTACTCCAGTATAAAGTGTCACATGATCCTTCAGAAAATATTCTAATATGCTGATTTATTATCAGTGCTGGAAACTGTTGCTGATTAATATTTTTTTGGAAACTGTGATACTTTTTTCAGGATTCTTTGATGAATAAAAGTTTAAAAAGAAGAGCATTTATTTAAAATATAAATATTTTCTAACAATATACACTACCGTTCAAAAG
>NW_015541488.1:298215-303677 GCF_001515605.1 Sinocyclocheilus anshuiensis | reverse complement strand
TTATTATACTTTAAAATATAATTTATTCCTGTGATCAAAGCTGAATTTTCAGCATCATTATTCCAGTCTTCAGTTTCACATGATCCTTCAGAAATAATTCTAATATGCTGATTTATTATCAGTGCTGGAAACTGTTGCTGATTAATATTTTTTTGGAAACTGTGATACTTTTTTCAGGATTCTTTGATGAATAAAAGTTTAAAAAGAAGAGCATTTATTTAAAATATAAATATTTTCTAACAATATACACTACCGTTCAAAAGTTTGGGGTCAGTAATTTTTTTATCGGATGTGTTAAATTGTTAAGAAGTGATAGCAAAGATTTATATTGTTAGAAAAGATTTATATTTTGAATAAATGCTGTTCTTTTTAACTTTTTATTCATCAAATAATCCTGAAAAAGTATCGCAGTTTCCAAAAAATATATATTTGGCAGCACAACTGTTGCCAACACTGATAATTCTAATAATAAATCAGCATATTAAATAAATGTATGCATTTAGCAGGCACTTTAAGTGACTTGCAGTGCATTCAGGCTATACATTTTTTATCAGTATGTGTGCTCCCTGGGAACTGAACCCATGAACTTTGCGCTGCTAAGGCAATGCTCTACCACTGAGCCACAGGAACATTAGAATATAGAGTATATTCAGTAGAGCATATTAGAATGATTTCTGAAGGATCATGTGACACTTTATACTGGAGTAGTGGCTGATGGAAATTCAGCTTTGCATCACATAAATAAATTATATTTTAAAGTATATTAAAATAGAAACCATTATTTTATATTGTAAATAACATCTAGCAAGATTACTGTTTTTTTCTATATTTTTGATCAAATAAATGCAGCCTTGATGAGCATAAGAGACTTCTTTAAAAAAACATTACAAGTCTTACTGATCCCAAACTTTTGAGCGATATATATATATATATATATATATATAAATTTCATTTTACACAAAGACATTGATTTTTAAAAATGACATAAAACATCTTTCAACGTTGACCTACAGTGAGCTCTGAGGCTGTTAAATAATGGTAAATGCTTCTGTATGACCCACAGGTCAGTGTAATTTCAGCTTCATTAAAAATTATGTTTAATACTTGAATTCCTAGGGAAGAACTAGAAAAACTAGTTCAAAGGTTGATAAAAATTTATATGTTGCCAAAGTATATGTTTTATTTCATTTGAATGGCAGCTAATGTGGAAAGATGCTTTTTTTCTTGCTGTAATCTGGGCATCTACTGCTGACGCTACCAAACCACGACTCCTTGGAGAACATGGAAGGTCCATTTGGACATTATCACAAAACTAACTGTACATTATCCCTTACCTACATATAATGAACCTATTCTGAGGGTTCATGAAGTAATGGGTTGATTTTATAGTGAATACATCACCTTTAAACGCATTTTCAGGTTTTCATATTTTTATACAGACCTCTGCAGGCATATCTGTAGAAGGTAGGCCTAAACGTTGGTATTTTACAGTGCCGTCCCAAAAATGTGAACACTGGAGCTTGCATTTCTCCAATCAAACACTGACCCTTTCAGAAATTGATTATTTGATGACTTCGTCCAGGAAATGCCCAGTCCACTTATTTGATACTCCTGTCTGACTGCAAACAGGATTGTACTGCTTTTGACACTAAGTGGTTTCTGCAAAAGCCGACAGTATTGCGGAATTAATCACGATTAATCTGAGTAACAGTGGGTATATTTGTCACACTGTATGAGTGAGTGATTTAGTTCTGTTCTCCTCACTGAAAGTCAATTGGCCTGTTCATGTTTCTCAATCACAAACTGACTCTGCCCGTGGCTTTTTCTTTTGTCTTGTCACATAGAAAACAGTTTGTCACCATCCATAGTCCAGACTAAATGAAACATTGGAAACCCCTGCTTAAACCCGGTTTGTTGTCTAAGTGTAAATGAAAATGCAAGTATTTTCCCAACTGACATGTGGCTACAGCTCAAGTTTAGCAATATTACACACTGTTGTGAGAAAGAGAGAGAGTGTGTGTGTCTGTGTGAGAGAGACACTTAGTGCTTGCGTGATGTGTCATTACAGACTCAGTTGTGCTTACTAAGGTGGTGCCCCAAAATAGATCAGGAGAGAGAACTCCCTCAACCAACACACACACACACACACACATACACACACACACACACACACCAGCGGTCTGATAAAGACCACCAGGATCTCTGACAAACTGCTTATGTACCACTTTTCCTCTCTGTCCGGATCGTATTTCCCTCTGAACACTCTTCCAGCTGCCTTTGGATGTAACTCCCTCATAAACAAAGGCATATCATCTTTAAAACTGTGTCTCCATTGCTTTACAGAAACATTAGGGAATGTGTGTGTGTGTGTGTGTGTGTGCTAAGTGGAATATTAATAAAATAAAATAAAATCCGTAAGGATCAATACAAGGATATTTTTTACTTGAATATGTGTATCAAACATTTGATCAGATGTTTATATTGAAAAGAAATTGAGTAGATTTTTTTTCTTTTTGTATACTTTTATTAATTATTATTATTATTATTATTTAGTAATGTAATTCTTTTTGGATGTGGTTGGTTCTTTAATAAGGAATTGAAAAATTGAAAATAAAAATATATAAAGTCAATCTCATAGTGTTGAGTACTTTTGTGGTTTTATCATTTGATTACTTGCACTCTACATAACCTGCTGTAGACCTTGCATAATTATTTTTAAATTATTTATATTATGCATTTACAGTGGGTATAGAAAAGAATAATAATAATCAACTTTTGAACAGAATAATTTGCGTAATTTTTGTTAAATTTGCCTGGTAGACAATATGTGTAAAAATCTGTTATGCAGGTTCCTCGAGGCAGTACTAAAAAACAAAATGCAATTTTTTTGATCATGCTTCTGTTTGGAAATGAATGATAAATCATTTTACATCTCAAAGTGTATACAATCTAATGAGCAGAACTATATTTGAAAGGTGACATCTCTTCTAAAAGGCGGAAGTGTGTGTGTGTGTGTGTGTGTGTGTCAATGTGCATGTCTGTGTGTGTGTTTGGCTTAGAAGTATATGTACTAGGACGATGGGAATCAATCGAATTCTTATCTGTCCCTTCCTGCCTCCCTCTTTGTGTTTGATGAGGTTTCTGAAGTCCATTATGTGTTGGTGGTGATTTGCTCCCTCTGCTTTATGGTGAAGTGCTAGCTAATATGATTACGGAGCATTCACTAAAGCACCCTGTTCGCCTGTCTCAGCTCTTCACACACACAACCATTTAATCAGTCCATTGTGACCAGAGAGAGAGATGGATGGATAGATGGATGGTGGCAGTGAAGGTCTCAGACTTTGACACATCTTTGAGTTTGCTTTGTTTTTTCCTGTTTAGCTTGTTAGTGAATGTATTTGTATTTTGTCAGCAGCCATATCACCCTGCAGCCCAAGACTGGTTGCCCACTGAAGCTAAGCAGGGTTGAGCCTGGTCAGTACCTGGATGGGAGACCTCCTGGGAAAACTGGGTTGCTGCCGGAAGAGGTGTTAGTGAGACCAGCAGGGGGTGCTCACCCTGTGGTCTGTGTGGGTCCTAATGCCCCAGGATAGTGACGGGGACACTATACTGACAAAAAGCACCGGATGAGACGTTAAACTGAGGTCCTGACTCTCTGTGGTCATTAAAAATCCCAGGATGTCCTTCGAAAAAGAGTAGGGGTGTAACCCCGGCATCCTGGCCAAATTTGCTCATTGGTCTCTGACCATCACGGCCTCCTAACCATCCCCATATCTGCTGATTGGCTTCATCATTCTATCTCCTCTCCACCAATAAGCTGGATGGGCGTTCTGGCTCAAATATGGCTGCCGTCGCATCATCCATGTGGATGCTGCACACTGGTGGTGGTTGAGGAGATTCCCCCCTTCTATGTAAAATGCTTTGAGTGCCCAGAAAAGCGCTATATAAATGTAAGGAATTAATTAATTAATATTTTAAACAAAAAATTTAAATAAATGAGTTATTTATATAAAAAACACAATGCATTGATAATAAATAAATAAATAGAATTAATAATACATCAATTGATAATGAATAATCCATAATCTAGTTATATTCTGCTGCTCGTTTCATAAAACAGTCATGAGAAAGTTTAATATTCAGAATATTCACTGCAGTGAAACACTTTCTCGTTTTCACGTTTTTCATGTATAGAAACGTAATACAAAAATGTTAAAATCTTGATTTGAAAAAATAGAGAATGTTTTCCTTACCTGAACTTTACAAACTGAGGCATTAGTAGGCTACTGCAGTGAACTATAAACCAGTTTTCTGTAATTTAATGCTCAGGTAAAAAAGAAAAAAAAGAAAAGTAAAAGTAAATAAAATAAGTTAAATAGAACAGTATAGTGTTATAAATGAACATTATTTTATTATTCTATAATATATATATATATATATATAAAATGTTAAAAAATATATATATGAAACGTTTCTCTCTTTCTTGCAGTTGTTCACTAAACCTTATGTGGCTGCCTTTGTAAATTAATGACAAAAACATTTGTGTCTTACGTGACGAGATATTTTACTTCACTGGGGATGTACAATATCGTCTAAATCCTAGCTATGTCATTCCTTAAGAGTGAAGGATGGCGTGTAATGCAGAACCTGTGACTTCATAATATAGAACCTGTGAATTCATAAAAAAACATTCTCTATTTTTTAAATACTGGGAAAGTGCGCCACCTAGTGGGTCAATAATGAAATAGCTGCTTGATATTGCTGAAGCAAAGAGCAAATGTTGCAGGGGCGGTGACGCGCGACTGAAATTAGTTGCGAAAAAGCTACTTGTCAGACCAGGGGCGTAGCCATCATTTCAGAAGTGAGGGGGACAGAAATGTTAAATATAACATTACAATACAACATTTCTGTAATTTATATAACCTACCAGTCAGCAGTTTTTGAACAGTAAGATTTTTAATGTTTTATAAAAAAGTCTCGTCTGCTCATCAAGCCTGCATTTGTTTGAAATATTTTTACTATTTAAAATAACTGCTTTCTATTTGAATATATTTTAAAATGATTGCTGTGATCAAAGCTGAATTTTCAGCATCATTACTCCAGTCTTCAGTGTCCCATGATCGTTCTAATATGCTGATTTGCTGCTCAAGAAACATTTTCTAATTATTATTATTATTATTATTATTATTATTATCAATATTTAATATTATCAATATTTAAAACAGTTGAGTACATTTTTTTAGGATTCTTTGATGAATAGAAGGATCCAAAGATCAGAATTTATCTGAAATAAAAAGCTTTTGTAACATTATACAATTCAAAAACTTAGAGTCAGTATAATTTTTATTTTTTGGAAAAGAAATTATAGAAATGAACACTTTTATTTAGCAAGGATGCTTTAAATTGATCAAAAGTGATAATAAAGACATTTATAATGTTACAAAAGATTTCTATTTCAGATA
>NW_015541488.1:293594-298128 GCF_001515605.1 Sinocyclocheilus anshuiensis | reverse complement strand
ATTTAGCTTTGAAATCACAATAAATTACATTTTAAAATATATTCAAATAGAAAAGTTATTTTAAATAGCCTAGTAAAAATCTTTCAAAATGTTACTGTTTTGCTGTACTTTGCATCAAATAAATGTAGGCTTGGTGAACAGAAGAGACTTCTTTAAAAAACATTAAAAATCTTTCTGTTCAAAAACTTTTGACTGGCAGTGTATAGGCAACTTAAATTGTTCTCAAATTTCTAGCTTTTAATTGACTTAGAAATCAGATAACTACTGGACAATAACCAATAATGATCATTTGTTTATATACTACAAACACTTTTTTATCACATAATAAGGCAGAATAGTTTCTATACTATTAGCACTGCATTGTTCATATACTTTATTTATTACCTGGAGATGACTTGACAAACACAAATAAACCATATATTGCCGCAATCATATGTTTAATGTCTTCATGTTTCCAAAAGTTTCTGTTTTTCTGTGAAAACAACTGTTTTCATACAGCGGGGGGGGGGGGGGGGGGGGGGGGGGGGGGGGGGGGGGGGGGGTGGGGGGGGGGTGACAGGTCCCCAGCATAATCTATGCCCCTGTATCAGACTTTAATAAATAATGTTCTTCAAGCAGTTATTATTATTTGTTCATTTAATTTACCCGTTTGTTTGTCACTTTTTTCATTTAATTTAAAAAATTGCAAATTGAATAATTTGATTTTGAACAATCCAACATAAATACTTGTTACTGTTGTTGTTAGATTTAGGATTTAAATATTCCAGTACAAGAGCTCAATGCAGAAGTAATAGCCTATTTGCGCTTTTAAAATGTGACTATTTAAGAAGTTCTTGGAAAACTTTTAGTGTTCACGACATACTGTTTGAAAGATGAAGAAGCGGATTAAATAAATCTATAGGCTGCTTTATTTTTTCTTCAAGCCGTCAATAAATAATATACAATATGAGACCGTAGGCCTAGGCCTATCCTATAAAGGAGCAGAACTGTAGAATAAATCTCTCTGACGTTGAGCGTCACTTTTTCAGAAATGCTTTCTTACCAAAGCCATAATTATTATTAATTAATTTATTAATTTATAACCTTTGGTACCATTTTTGGACTTTCTGCCAAAGATTCAGCCTTAGTTCAGCACATTTGGACCTTCAACTTTAATTACCATATGGCAATTTTGCATAATTTTGTACGTATTGTTTTTGATCTGAATAGTTAAATAGAATTAGGTTCAACAAAATAGATTAGATAAAAAAGGGACGAATCTGTCTCACACGCCTTCATCGTGAACACCTGTATCACGTTTTTAGATCGGAACGCAACACTACTACCCCCATGATGTATGCAGACTATGTTGATTGTATATTTTTGAGGAGATGTAATATTGTGCTGTGGCCACTGGGGTTTATAGGCAGATTCCAATTTGTAGCTGAATTATGATCACATATGATTTGATAGATCGAATGTTGCAGTTCAATTCATGAAGTATTTTGTATTATCCAGAACTTGCTCAATGATAGCACAGTGCTATTTCATTATTAGTCAGCACTAATCGGACCTATAGGTGTTGTGGTTATTTTTCTGTCTCCTGAATGATAAATGAGTGTGCAGGGTCCACATATTAACAAATATTACACTTGTACAGACCTGCAGTTTTAGCATCATTTTCCAAGAAGGTGTGTGTGTGTGTGTGTGTGTGCATGATAAGGAATGTGAACTCTCAGCAGAATGACTCGGGTAAGCTGCCAGCTCAGGCCCAGTGACGCTTGCGCAACTCCTCTGTGCCACAAATCAAGCAAACTCCACCTCTTTTCTCACTCACACTCTCTGTGAAAACACATGAATGAGGAGCCTTAAAGAGTGAATGGCATTTATAACAGATACATACATAAACCTCTTAATTTCAGCTAAAGACGACCTCCCTCTCGCTGTCTTGCTCTCTTTCTTTCTTAGGGTCGTGGATGGGAAAGTAAACAAAAGAGAGGATATTTAAAGCACCAGCGGGGAAGGACGCCATTCTAGCTCTATTCAATGCAAATTCACTTCTCTCTGTCAATGAGCCGCTATTGTCACCTTAATTAACCAGAAGAACTGAGAAAACATGGAGTGAACTTTGACATTTTGTCTTTTGTAGTGAGATGTTTACATAGAGTTTATTTTTGTAATGAATGTTACCTCATGCAACCCTTTGTGTAATTAGTGACAACAGAATTAACATTAACAATACCTTATTAATGTGACTGTAAAAGATTTCAGTATTTAGTCAAAGAAAATCAAGAACATGAATGAACCAGATTAGATTAAGAATGAGTTTAAAATGAATCAAAAAATAATATAAAAAATAATAATATATTTTATAACAGCATTTATTTGAATCAGAAAACTTTTGTGACATTATAAATGTCTTTATTGTCACTTTTGATCAGTGTAATGCGTCCTTGCATAATAAAATTGCATTAAAAAATATTTTAAAATTCCCGTTACTCCTTTCTTTTTCCTGTAATTTCCTCTTTCTCTGTTTTTTTCCACTTTTAGTGATGTTCTTTTCACTTTATCACTGTCAATGATTTATGAGATTGGATCTTTGTCCTTTTATGATTGCTAGTAAGTATATTAACAACTAGTAATAACTATTCATAAGTGATTAATTAATTTCATATGTTCAACAATGACTGCTTAAAAAAAGAGCACATGAACTGATCTGGGGTGCGTTTCCCAAAAGCATCATTAGCTAACTATGGTAGTTAGTTCCATTGAAATCTATTGGTAACGACGGAACTTGCGACCATATTGCTTTTGGGAAACGCACCCCTGACTAGTTTTTGAATAACTTGACTAACTTTTTTCATTTATCCCAAACAGCATGTCCATTCTTGTTTACAGGCTTTTCTTACTTCTGGACTTCAGGACACACTATTGTATATTGTTTTTGTATACATTCTCATACATCATGGTTAACAGATAAAACATCTGATATATAACACTATCACAAATGGGATTTGTCAAGTCAGTTGTAGTAATGGCTTGACTCACTGAGGGAGGCAGTGAAGAGTAAAGCTGATCATGTCACACAGTGAATCCATCAGCTCTGTACATGTTGGTTTAGCAATCTGATCATTTTGGCAGTGCTTGAAGCAGTTAATCAGAATGTGTTTCATGCAGTGATTATTTGTTATATTAATTGGTCACTTTTATACATGCATGTAGTCTGCGCTTACATTCTTTTCTCTGTTATGGATCCAGAGAGTTCCTGACCGTAGGGTCTGTGACTGTAGTGCTGATATCAAACAGACTTCCTCTGCGTGATCTGTCTGTTTTCTGCTTGAGAATTGAGAGCACATATATACATATTTCTCTTCTTTCTCTTCCTTCCTCCCTTCTCTCTCTCTCTCTCTCTCTCTCGCTCTCTCTCTATACACATACAGAAATGTGGATGCATTCATCTGGACATGATCTAATTCAGTAATAATTCACAAACATCAAAGATCATAGTACAGTCAGGATTGTTACAACTCTTAAAATGACATTTTATTAAAGTTTTAAATTGTGTTTAAATATAAACACACTGAACTGCCCTCTTAGATTTTCTTTTTCATGGTATAACCTTAAAAGCTCTAGAAGATATACAAATGGGTTTTTGGTTCTTACTTTACCTTTCAAAATGTTTTAAAGTTAGAAATGACTACTTTTATTCAGCAAGGATTCGTTAAATTGACAGTAAAGACATTTATAATGTTACAAAAGATTTCTATTTCAAAGAAATGCTGTTCTTTTTATTCCTAAAAAAAACTTTTATCACAGCTTCTGTAAAAATATTAAATATTTAAACAGCATAGCTGTTTTTAATATTGATGATAATAATAAATGTTTCTTAAGCAGCAAATCAACATATTAGGATGATTTCTGAAGGATCACGTGACTCTGAAGACTGGAGTAATGATGCTGAAAATTCAGCTTTATCACAGGAATAAATCATATTTTAAAATATATTCAAATAGAAAACAGTTATTTTAAATTGTAATAATATTTCACAATATTGTGTGTTCTTTGTAAAATTAGTTCTGGATATTTTATTCTTTTGCAGAATATCACCCTAAATGATGAATGCTGAATTTCTGCATTGAGATCTTGTTGGTCATCACTATTCCACATTGGGTTGATATGGGGTTCTGTGGAGGCTTATGCAAACACTCAAGGAAATAAAGAGGATGAAAACCAGCCCCAGATCATCATTACTCTTAATCCAATGTACAATTACCACTAAACAGGTAGCGTTCTCCAGGCATCTGCCAAACCTAGGTTTGTTTGGCAATTCTACTGTTTGGCTGCTAGTATCCTCACACACATTATTACCCATCTTTTTTGTTTCTCTGGTTAGTCTCCGATAAGTAGTTGGCTTTTTGACAGCTGGTTGTAGGCTGGCTTGTGTGTGTGTGTGTGTGTGTGTGTGTGTGTGTGTGTGTGCCTTTTATTACAACAAAACTCCCTAAGCAAATAAGCATTTTAAACAATGCTTTTAAAAGTACACAAAACAGACTAC
>NW_015541488.1:288432-293154 GCF_001515605.1 Sinocyclocheilus anshuiensis | reverse complement strand
TGTGTGTGTGTGTGTGTGTGTGTGTGTGTGTGTGTGTGTGCGCGTGTGTGGTTGGGTTAAATGGTGTGTATAAGTAGTTTTTTATGGGGCCTCAGGGGGAGATATTTCACACCCTATTTAACTGTTCATTACAGCTGGTCAAAAAGGGAAAATGTTCTGTCTTTGGACAATTATGCAGTGAAATGGTAATGGCAGAGAGCTTTAAAATACAGCACATAAAGCAGAACAAAGACGGTTCCTGAAACGAATAATTACAAACAAATGAGCTTAACCATTTACATTGCTCAACTTCATTAATTTTTGCCCTATTGCAATTACGGCAAAGCACAATCTTGCAAGACGTTGATTTGTATAGTGAATCGAAACACTGCATTTTATGTGTGAAGCTCTGTGTGCTAAATGCTGACGTCATGATCCAGAGCTGTTCTTGGTGAGCTCATTGTTAAAAGCCCTCTTACCTCACTGCTAGAGACTCCATCTTTTCTCTCAAAATGGCTTTCTTTCTGTGTGCTAGAGACTGTTTTCCTTCTTGTCATTCAGTTGAACTAGATAACTCAAGTTATCTGAATGCTCAGAGAACGGAAACCTCAAAGGGTTCTCACAGCATTTATGCAACATTTAACACTTTCTAGGTTCCCGAGTATGTCGTATCTAGTATGTATTACTTTTTATCTAGTAGTAGTTTTGTCAAATTTTTATTATGTTTTATAACTTATTTTGGTACGGATATTTTTCATATGTGCATAAAGCATATTGCATATGCTCAGATTTGGTTTTTATTAGAGATACAAACTATATTGACACCGTATTGGTTATTGGCCAAGATTAGAAATAATATTAATATTATAATATGGATTAGAGGTATTGGGCGATATTGGATATTGCTGTCATCTAACGCTCACTTAAAGTTAATCTTTAAAAACATGAATAACTTATTGACGGTGTTAACGCTGAAAATCCATTTTTCATACTGAACATAATCATGTTTAGATGCCTTCATTTAGTCATGGCAAAATGACTTATTTCAGTTTTTCATGTTTTATTTTAATTTTATAGTATTTTGTTTTATTAGTAATTTAATTTTATTATTTAAACAAAATAACATATAACTTTAATGTCATATAACGTAAAAATAATGAGCACTAATCAACGTTTTTTTTATAGTTAAAACTGAAACAAAAACTAAAACCATAAAAATTATAAAATAATTAAAAAATATAAATAAATGTTGACAAATAATATAAAACATAAAACACTTTTTATTTCAGCTAGTTTCCAAGGCAACACTTTTCATTTTAATTTAGTTTAACTTGGTGTACTAAATTAACTAAAACTGAAATAAAATGTAATAAAAACGGCATACTGTATATAAAAACAAAACAAAATTACTAAAATTTTAACTAAAATGAAAATGGAAAATATTCAAATTTAGGGTCACATGAAATTTCTCCTTCTATATTTGGCAAAAATACATAATTTACATGCACAGTTACATATGTTGTGCATTACTTTATACACTCTTACATTTGCCTTCATTTAATGCTGTAATGCTTTAAAAAACTAGACTACCTTTGTTTACATTCCTTCAGTTGCCACAGTCATAGACGACAGTCCTGTCTGGTACAGTAGTGAATGGTTGATGAATTACGGTTGGATCCATGAAGTATCATGGGAGGTTAGTCGTATTGTAGAGAGGTTGCATACTTCATATCCATTCATAATCATATCTATTCGCCACCACATCCGATATACACAGCCTTATCTTGTTCAAGAGATTCTTGCTGATTGCATTCAGAAAATGAAGAAAGAAATTAATAAGAATGTGGTTTTTCTGCAGACTAGGTGAAACAAGGAACCATGTTAAATTTGTGTGACTGAATAAAAGTCATGTTTGACTCACACACAAAAAATGTCTACTCAATGCTCAATACTGCAAATACACAATATGTACTTTAGACACACAGTTAAAAGTGAGATTCTTTTATTGGGATATGGCCATATGCTCATGTGACCTGTGCCCCACTGACTCCTATGCCTCCTCTCTGACTCACCAAGCCTCACGAGTGCCATACCTGTCTGACGCTGAATCAGCCAACGCTGATCACGATTCTGGACCACATTCACTTCCTCTCTCACATGCACCCAGAAGTGCAGCTTGAGTGAGTCTGTGTGCTATTCAGTTACACATTTCTAGTTGTTTAGAAAGGGTGAGGAACTTCCTCTATACATAGACTACACACACTGCATTGCATTACTTAATCCTATTGAGCCACTGAATGAAGCTGCCTTGATGTTGTGCCAATACACTAACGCATAAACCGCACATTAACACATGAGCTTCCTTGATCTTAATTGAAAGGCATTTAGTAGGTAACATGTTGGTGTTGTATTTATGTTACCAAGCAGTTTCCTGATGAGCTGTTTTTAGTGGAATGAGTGATTGGGCTTGGAAAGATCTCGGACACTTTTTTTGTCTTGCGCTTTGTTGCATTTATATTCACTATTGGTGGGCTGTTCACAACAAGAAGGGTACATGGCTTTACAAAGCCGGTTTCCCTGTTGATATAGTACACAGATTTTATATTATCTGTGATCATTTTGAGCCATGTAGTCTGATAGTGACTGGCGAGGCCACCTTACCACCTCCCTTTATGTCATATTTGCAGTATATAGTGGGATCCAAAAGTCTACATTACAATCTCTGACTTTTTATCAATTAAACCCGGAAATAAACAAAATTCTACCTAAAAAGAAGAAATATTCAGCCCTCCAAAAGTTGTTAAATATAAAATTGTTCGAAAGTTTGGGGTTGGTAAGATTTTTTGTTTTTGAACAAAGTCTCTTATGCTCACCAAGGCTATATTTATTTGATTAAAAATACAATAAAAAGGTACAATTATTACAATTTAAGAAAACATTTTTTTTTTCTAATTTAAAATGAAATTCATTCATGTGATAGCAAAGCTACATTTTCAGCAGCCATTAGTCCAGTCTTCAATGTCACAGGATCCTTCAGAAATACTTTTAATAAGCTTATTTGGTGCTCAGACCAAAAATGTAATTATTATTATTAAGTTATTATCAATGCTGAAAATTATTGCTGTGCTGCTTAATATTTCAGAATCAGAATAATAATCTTAATATTTAATATTATAAGTATGAAATATAATAATAACAATAATCTATATTGATATTTATTAATATTTTAAAAAATATTAAATATTTATGCATATTCATGCATATTTATTTATGAATATTTAGTGGTGTATCAAATACTGTAATTTCAAAACATAAATAAATACATACATACATACTATTTAATAATAATAATAATAATAATAATAATAATAATAATTCATAAAACAATAATATTAATTTAGCATTTAACTATAGAAATTAATAAAGAAAATATTTTGGACACCACTGCATATACTTGGGTTAAGCCCCTGGTTCACAATAGCCATGGGAGGTGTTATTTCCAACACATTAACTGGAGGGCAATAATCCTGTAGTCTCTGTGTGTGTGATTATATTCACATTCTACTGCCTGCTTGTGTATTGGGTTTTTAATGAGGATGAGCACTTCAATCCACACGTGTTTGGTAGAGCACACAATGTTAGTGTGCATATGTGAAGTTCATATTGTGTATTTGTTTTTTGTATGTATCTCAGAGTGTGTGAGATTATGTATGTTGCTACAGATGTATACATGTTGGATGCTCTTTCCCCATATATAGCAGAGATTTGTGTGTGTGCACACTGGTAGTCCGTGGCCTGTGGAGGCCAATTGAATCCCATGCTGTGCCCCAGTGCTGCAGTAGAGATAGGGAGGGAGGGTGTGAACTGAGACGCACAGATATAGGCCTGGCAGACAGGCAGACAGGAGCCAGTCTCTGTTCTCACAGATTAGCCTGACTCCAGCTCCACATTCCCCAGCTCGCCTGCACCGGACCAAACCACACACACACAGGCTGTGATATTACACATCATTCAATCACATACAACCATTGTTTTAATAATCAAAAAAATAATCAGATCCCAGTCAGGGGTACATTTCCCAAAACCATCGTAAGCTAACTATGGTCGTTAGTTCCATTGAATTCTATTAGCAACAACGGAACTTGCGACCATAGTTGCTTTTGGGAAACGCACCCCTGAACATTCAATTTCATCATGGCTGTTTGGTTTAATCACAATGTGCGAATTAAACATCACTCAATATTTTTGTCAAGATAAAGCACGCTAACACAACATTTTTAAAAAAGAAGCGTCAAACTGAAATCAGTATGATCTTATAATCTCAAATACAAGTCATGACATTACTCCAAAACATCATAATCTCTGTACTAAAACCACATTATCACATAACAGTCACACACTACATCATAAACTTTGATTAGTGACTGCTGTGTCTTTAGTTATGAGCTGAGCTATCCACAAAAACCACAGCAGTCTGACCACAGAGTTTTATTCTGATCAAGGACAATATTTCATTTAATCTATGTATTGTTTGATAAATGAATATGAATTACAGAAACAACTAAACAATAAACTTCATTTACGTCATGCAAATTTGATTAAACGTAACACAAATGTCAAGAAAAAAAGAAAAGAAATATATAAATAAGATAGGCCTGAAATATACAGCATAATCTTGTTTAAAATAAAGCTTTAATTTTTTCAGTATTAAAACACACACACACACACACACACACACACACA
>NW_015541488.1:287910-288150 GCF_001515605.1 Sinocyclocheilus anshuiensis | reverse complement strand
CAGAAACAATAAAACAAAATAGGAAATAAATAGGAATAAACAGGAAATAAATGTGAATTACAGAAACAACAAAACAAAAAACTTAATTTACATCATAAAAATTTGATTATACCTAACACAAATATCAAGAAAAAAATTAAGATTGCCTAAAAATAATAGGCCTTAAATAATAATCAGAATAATCTTGATTAATATGGTTTAGTTTTCAGTATTTAAAAAAAACTATTTAAAGTCATATAT
>NW_015541488.1:272003-287900 GCF_001515605.1 Sinocyclocheilus anshuiensis | reverse complement strand
AAATATGAAATATGAATTACAGAAATAGAAAAACAAAACAGGAAATAAATAAGAAAAATAGGCATAAATAAATATGAATTACAGAAATAGAAAAACAAAACAGGAAATAAATAAGAAAAATAGGCATAAACAGGAAATAAATATGAATTAAAGAAACTTATTTTGTCATATAAATTTGTTTATACCTAGCACAAATGTCAAGAAAAAAGGGGAGACAGCCTATGTAAAAATGAAGGTAGCCTCTAGAATAGCTAATCTTGTTTAATATAAAGCTTTAATTTTTCATTATTTAAATGATTAATTTTGCAGTTATTATTTAATTGTTAATAAATAATGGATATATAAAAATAAGTATCCTATACATAAATAGTATTTGTATAATTTGTGTGAAATATAATTTGTGATGTAGTTGATATAGGCTATATGGTCGAAATTAAAGCTATTAAAACAATATGCAGGGAATTGATGGAAATTGCAATCAGACACACAGATGGAGAAATAAATTCCTCTGCAGACACACAATGTAAGGTCCGAGTGGAGGTGAAATTGGTCGAGAAGTACCATATATAGACAGTAAATACCTCTAGGAATTCTTGAGTTATCTCAGCCTGCTCTAAACTTGACTCAAATTCCGTTTACCTTGAAAGAATGCGCGCTGTACACAAACGACTGCATCAAAGACATTACAACTGAAAACCTACGTTTGATTGCTGCCTTACATTTTTAAATCAAATCAAGGGAGGGCCTGCAGTGATAATACATTACACTTTTTCAACCACTTTAAATTTAGTTATTAGTGAGGAAAATAAAGTTGAAATTAAGACATTACAATGATGTACAAAACGAAAAGAGAACGAGAAATCGTTAAACGTTTCTAATTATTATAATATACTCTAGTAGAATCTTATAAAAAGTAGAATTTGTATTCTTTTTGAAGACTTTGGCGTAGGCTTACGCTTAATATACCGATTTAATAGGAAGATTCATGTTGTTTATTTAGAACGACCGTCACAATTGAGGTGTGGCTCGTCTAATAATAAGGTATAAGATGCGCACATCAACAGTATTGGGGGAGAGGTTGCGAAGGGGGTCTCTTGTGCGCAGTCGTTAAGACGCATTGAGCATTATTAATATCCTGCTGATCCCTTCATGATTTGGGGGTTAAGGCTGGGTTTAATGCCTGTCTCTCATGAGGGGACTGCTGATACCGCGCGCTTATGAATGAGGTGGCTCGTGAGGCCCTCTCCACGCGAGCCTCATTAGCTGTCCATCAAACTGTTCCACGCCAGCGCGCGCTTCCCCCGGTCAGTCTCTGGTTAGGTAAATAATCCTTACCGAAATTACCAAGGTGACATAATAATATTGTTAATTCAACTGTAAATGTAATAAAAAAACTGCAGTAACAATAATTATGTTATTTTTGGTGGAAGATATGGTAACCATGGATAGTAGGCCTAAATGATTTAGGGAACCACTTTGCAGGCAAATTTGATTTGTTCTCGTTCTCTTTTTTTTTGGCGGGGGGGGACCTTTTCCCCTCTTGAATTTATAATAATTGTTAAATTGATTCCCTCCAATTTTAATCAATATTGTCAGTTCAGTTTCGTATTTTGTTGAACATTTTGTATTTCTTAGTTCTCAATACTGTTACCATTACCATGCCCCTATAGCATTTTAGAAAACAAATTGATTTTTCAAAATTAATGAATTAACTATTTAAAGAAATACATACAAAAAAATAAAAATAAAGGGGAAGCGTCGGCGGATCAAAAATGTAATTAATTGACAGAGAGTCGAGAGTCGACCTATTGGGTGTAGCAAATAGGTCATAATTTTGTCATTTTGATTCAGAAACAAACGATTTATTTTTATTCTTATTTATAGGCTATCAACATCAACTTTGAAAGGCTGATCAAGGCCATGGTCAAATCTTACTCTAGGACATGTAATAATGCTTTAACATGAAGAAGTTTCAAGCAGCCAGGAGGAAGAAAGGCTGTCGTGAAAGGTATGAAATGCTAAATCAGTTAGGTTAGTAGTCATTCGTCAATTAATAAAAGTAATTAGTCCGTGGCGAAGTTTCCCCTCCTTCAGTAACTCCTCGTCTCAGTCCTCCAGTATCTGAGGTCATTCAGTATCCCCTCTGTTACTCTATCTTACTTTATCTCAGAATGCTATCAGTCGAATTATTATTTACAAACAGTGTTGTATACTCAGTCAATTGTTTATTTTGTTTAGCTAATGGTACAGATTTATCTAATTTTTTGAACGTCATTTAAAAAAAATAAAGTAAACTGCGTTTAAATTAGTTCCAGAATCCCAACACGTTTTTTTTTCGTCAGCAATAACACACAAACAAACACACTCACACAACTAAAACCCTCGGCATTGCGCGTGGCCGTTCATGCAGAACAGAATTTACAGTTCTTCTCTGAATCAAGTTCTTGCTTTGGTTGTCTCTCAAGACGGTTGTGAGGCAGTCAACTTTGAGGATGTCTTTCAAAAAACTGTTTAGGATAATTGAATGGATGCCATGTGATAAAGAGCTAGTAGATTCCCAAAATATTTTAAAAACAAAAATAATGTAACCTAAAACAATAATTCATAAAATTATGTAGATTTAGGTAGACTACACTCTAAAAATGCTGGGTTAAATTCAACCCAGTGCTGGGTAAAATAGGGACAAACCCAGCAATTGGGCTGTTTTGACCCAGCGGTTGGGTTAAATGTTTAACCCAACATTCTGGGCAGTAACCCAACCGCTAGGTCAAAACAACCCAATTGCTGGGTTTGTCCCTATTTTACCCAGCACTGGGTTGTATTTAACCCAGCATTTTTTAGTGTACCACACATTAATCATTCATTTTTACTTACTTTTATATTAAGTTTGTGTTGATGTGCCAAACCCGTGACATTTATTATTTATATCCATTGACAAAACGAAACGGCTTCGATTGAAAATCCTCTCTGTGGTGATTCACTCTTAGGTAAAGGCGACTTTGATCAAATGAAACGAGAGGTAAGGTGGGTTTATTTAACCCTTGCAGGTTCCCGCGTGATCAAACAGGGTGCAGACTCGCTGCAGACAGGGTGTGCTCAATTGTCCTCTCCACGCGTTTGTGGCGCAAGCAAAGAGTTCACAGGTCGCAACATCACTTATTAATCTCATTATCAGCGGCCTGTCGAGGAGACTGATTGGCGACCACCTTTCTGAAATTTAAGAGAAATTTACAACAGTTGGTTAGTTGGATTAATCACTAAACAGGCCAATCTGAGAAATAAAACCCCTATTCGATTATGTTTGAGTCATTTGCTTTGCGCAGAGGAGTTCTTCGTTGTTCATCCCTTTTAAAAATTAATCTAAAGCTTGCGTTAGAAATGTTGTATCATTCCTTACCATCATTATTATTATTAGCTATTTTAATAATTGCGCTTTTAATTTGAGAACTTATTATCGAGCGTTATCTTTACATTAGCACGTGTAGGCTAATTAGTGTATTTATTTGCATACATATTTAAAACTCCATTTTTATCCGAAAAAAAGGGGAGGGGTGATAACTCAAACAATACCGCTAAGATAACAATATTTCCAACTGAGTATAATGAGTTAATCATACTAAGCTGTCGCTCGTATCTCTTATCTCTCTACAGCTTTTATAGAGAACACATCCAGATTTATCGGGTCATAAAATCGAGCTTTACGTTCTCGCACAGACAGCGAGGTTATTTTACTGCAATAATTTTACTTTACAAGAAAGTACGAACAAAATCCCAAGCCATTACTGTAAAACATGATGTGCAGAGTAGCGCAAGAAAAAAGCTCTTCCAGTGCTTTGGTTTTATTTGGAACTTCTTTAAACTCAATTAAATTATTTAAAATAAAGTAAATTATTTATAAGTATAAAAGTAAAATAATGTTTTGTAGCACTATAGAACAATATGTGATTTCTCTATGGCGTATACACGGATCATATTTGCTTTGGTGCCTCTGTCAAAGCTATTTTCTAACTGCTTTTAACGTCTCTTAAAAGTTAACTTGCATCAACTAAAAGCACAATAGTTTAAAATAGGGCTGAGTGGACTCAGCGAATATAGATCTTAGAGGTAGGAGCACACCCCTCCTCCGCAACACACCATCTAGTTTATCCCTCATTCTTCTCCTCCTCCATGGGTCCTACCTTTGGAGTGCATCACGTGGTTCTGCTCTTACAAATAACTCGCAGTAAAGTAGAGAGCAAATCAGAGAACAGTTATATTAGGCATTATCTGCAGCAGCAGCTATCTCCAGATACAGACAAGGCAGAGTGACACGTCCAAACGCGGAGAGGACAGCTACAAGTTTTTCGTGTGTCGCAGACTCGTTGAAGTTTGAATTCTGGGCTAAAATCAAGAAGAAAGACGAGAGTGGGAACTTCCACGGCGATATTCAATCAAGTCACTTGGAAAAGAGGTTTCCTGGCTTTATCACTGACTGTCCTTATCTGGTGAGATAATACAGCGAGAGCTTTTGGATGAAATTATATAAACCGTTTCCTTACAGCTATCAACGTTTTTATGTAATCTTCGTTTTCAATGATAAAATGTAGATGTTAGAGAGATTACAGTGCGGATTGATTCGATCCCCACAGATGATTTAATGGTTCGCCATAGAGTTTTCCCAGAATATCTGAGACTGCTGCTGATAATTAATTAATATCCCTATGTAAAGATATGGACAGTAGACTAATTAATGTCATTTTAGTCTATTAATTACAAATCGAAAGATACAGATAACCGAAAAATCCTGACATTTATAACGGCTTGTCCATCTTGACTATAGCAGCCGATGTATTTTTTCTTCCGTTTTTGATTGGTTATAAAAATTCGACTTATTACATTCCTGATTTCAAAGCATTGTTGCAAATATTGGATTCACACAACTGAAACACAAATTCATTCAATGATTATGAATTCAAAACTATTATTAGGCCTATTATTATTTGATTATTTTATTCTCTTTTTTTTTGTATAATCCTAATCTGTTACTGAGAAAATCATTTCATTCGTTATTTTTGGTTTGTCATTAGGAGAGAATTCCTTTTTCTGAGGCTGCTGCTCACGAAACCCTTGCATTGGAGATTTTGGACGTTATCGAGGCTTTTACTACAATCTGGGCTCATTTTAAGATTTCAAAACTTGAAACGATAGCTTAGTCATTGGATACATTATGTATTCGAGTCTGGCTTTATCTTCCAATCCGTCCCCCTACGCACACGATTCCGGGAACTACATCCATCCGTCCGCCAGCTCACCTGTATATGTGCCCACCACCCGTGTACCTGCCATGCTCCAGACCTTGCCCTACCTACAGACGTGTGAGTCCACACATCAAGCTCACGGGCTCGGCAGTCACCACGCCTGGCCACAGACTGGCACGGAGAATTCCTCTTTCAACCCGGGCAGCCCTCATCCTCCGCCCGGTTTCTCTTATTCGCACAGCCCGCCGGTAAGCAGCAGCACCTGCAGGGACGCCACGTACCAGAATCCGCTGGTGTTGAGTAACAGCGGCCGGGCAGATCAATATGGAAGTGCCCTGATGCGTTCCGTCGGTGGCTCGTACTCCAGCCCGTACGCGGCCTACATGAGCCCGGAGATGGCAACATCATGGACGCCAGGGCCCTTCGATGGAGGCATGATAGGTCTTCAGGGACGCCAGGGAACTCTACCGGGAAGGAGGTCCAGTTTAGGTAATATTATTTACCACAATATTATCTTTCTCTCTCTCTCTCTGATTGGACATGTAAATATATGTACACAAAAATAGCAAAACGTTTACTCAAGTTTTGTCTGCACCACTTTTAAAATAATTTTGCTGAAGATTCTGTAACTAGGGGTTGAGATCATTTTGCACAAATCCCGTATGTTAAAGTTAGTTATTAAATTTGGGTCGTTATAGTTGGCAACAGTTTAAAATCCATCTTTCAGGTCAGCAGGCAAAAATGGTTGGAATGGAGTGGATTTCGTTTGATGCTGTGATCTCACAATTTATAGCAACGGTGTTGAAGGTTATTTATTGCTGTCTTGGTGTTTATGTTAGACTATCGTTGTTAAAAGGCACTAGAATACCAGCTAGTTTTGGCTAGGGTACACAGGCACATTACAAAACCTTATCAAAACAAAACTTGATCTTATTCCACTAATACACATCCTTTAATGGGCAATGCAATCAATTTAATTTAGATGTTAATTTAATTCCCTGCTATTGTCTGTCCACTTGTGGATTGATGAAAGGGTCCTGTGCACACCTCATAATTGTGAAAACTATCCAAGCTACTGTCACCTTGATCAAACTTTTCTAAACAGACCATTACGGTCAGATACACATTTAGCGACCGTTCCCTTTGAAGCTCAGTGCTTTAGGTGGACACATTTTCTTTGATAGTCCATAAAGCGTCACATTTCTTTCTACAACCGAGGGCGATTTATTCGGGCTTACACAAGGCTCGGGCGTTTGATATTGAGCAGTTGCGTATTTTGATGTTTTGTCACAAAACTGTTTAATAAACTTGGGTAGAGCTGCATTTTAGATTCCAGCAGTCCATCGGGAAAAACTCACCGACATTTTAGACTACTTTGAAACTATAAAATGACAAGACATAATAATATTACAAAGAGTATTAATACGCACTTCTTATTTGAAATAAATTGTCGGAGAGCGTCACGTGTCAGTATCTTGATTGATCGGTGACCCCTGGATCTTTAACACTGATAAGAGCCCCATTGACATTCCGCTCGCCTGAGGCCCTCGTGCCTCGTCAGCCGCCCTAATAGACACTCCAGTGACCCTGGATATGCTCTTATTAATCCATTCTTCATTCCGTCTAGAGTTTTGTCACATTCCATATAGCTGATGCTCAGAAAACACCAGGCCTCACCCAAATGTCTATTTGGATCAATCCAAAGTGTTGAGTTGAGTTTTTACAGGGCTTTAACAATGAAAAACAACTTACATTATAGACCTTTTTTAACACATCAGTTACATTTTTGTTATTTCATTTTGTTCATTTTTTTTTTAGCAAATATGACCATATTGGATATGGAAATTATAACTATTTGAACATTCTTCTTTTTATATTTAGATTTGTATTTAGATTTGAGATGTTGTGTGCCCAGGTTAAGCGTAATGTTGTTAGAATTCTCCCTCCATACAAATCATATACAAATCCATACAATATTACAGTGACCCCTGTTACTTTTTGAAAGGTAGCCTGTAGCTATATTTCAACATTTTAAAATGTCCGAATTTAGGTCGAGATTGCGCAACACGTAAGGAATGTTTTGTGTGATAGAACTTGAAGAACTTCAATAGTCATCGCTTCCAATTTAGAAACGGCCCATATTTACAAATACAAAAAGGAGTTTAGACGTCTAACTGATTTCTGAACAGTATTTTTAAATAATACTTTTTGGTTTTGCGAGACAACGAGACATTCGAGTTTTTCTTCTTTGTTTTCATTTAAGTTTATTCATATGTGGCTTTTTAGAGAAATAAAACAGGAAGAAATAACAAAAATTAAAATACACCTTGAAAACATCTCATTACACTGACGTTCCCTTCATTTGAACTTTAACGATTATTTCGTCTCGCGTTGTATTTTACGATTTTAAGGAACATTGTCCTCTCATAAATCACTTTGCACCTAGAAGAAACCCTTTGGAAATAAATTCAAAACGAACTGCATCTCCTTTCAGACATGCTGGAAGAGCTGCCGGGTGAAGGGCGGGAGTGTGTGAACTGCGGCTCCTTCTCAACGCCGCTGTGGAGGAGAGACGGGACCGGACATTACCTGTGCAATGCGTGCGGCCTCTACCACAAAATGAACGGCATCAATCGACCCCTAATAAAACCACAGAAACGCCTGGTAAATGCCCATTTGTTAATAATTGTCATTTCTTGTTTTATAGGTTTTACAAGACCTTCTCCAAACCAACATTGCAAAAAGTGAGCACGTGCAGTTATTTCTACCTGACCTGCTGACTCCCCTAAAATGACTTTCTTTGGTTTGACCTAATATAAACATTGATTCAATTAAATTATTACTGATTCAATCATATTCAATTTTATTTTTCAGATGAATTAAAGCAGTTGATTTAGATGTTAACACATAAAGCACTTTTTTTTAATTCTCAGACAAATCATTTTTATTGTGAAGTAGGCCTATTCTGCATTGGCAAATACTTCAAATTAAATTATTTTTATTAGGCAAATACAAACTTCAAGATTAGAGAGAAAAATATAAGATATCCTGATGTTCCCAGACAAGATCTAAACCTTTTTACAGGTTTTCTGGAAATACTAACCGATACTTTTACAATATAGTCTCACAAAATGAAATTATTTTTGCTAATTTATATTCATGTTAAGAGGGTAGTGGGTTGATCTCAGGGTCAGTACTGAGGAAGGCCATTGAAAGAGAGAAATTGAGCAAAGCCTTCACTGCTGTCCTGTTTCCCAGGAGTTTCTCTCTCTCCCTCTCTCTCTCTCTCTCTCTCTCTCTCTCTCTCTCTCTCTCTCATTCTCTTTATTACTCTCTCTCACACAATTCTCTCTCTCGTCTCTACCTCTCTGTTTTCATTTTTGCATTCATGACCTTGTCCTTGGGTCCGTCTGTTTTTAGCCAAAGCAGCGCAAAACTCAAAACAACTCCAAACTTTATGCTGAATTTCAGCTAAGCTTCATTCTTCCTCTAGAAGAATATGAATGATGTGTACCTTTAAAATCCTCCTTTGATTTCATAAAATGATGCTTGGAATGAATATATAGGCCTGGTCACAGAGTTCCCATCCATTTTCAATTCAATTTTCAATTGAATTGAATTCAAGTTTATTTGTATAGCGCTTTTTCTCTATTTCCTTATTTATGACCATAGTTGCTTACATTTAAAATAAATGCTGTATAATACAATTACACATCTTAGCCACTGCAAAATGTTTTTACCAAAATGTATATATATAATTTTTTGATTACCACATTCATGATTCAGGATATTTTTCATTCATGAAAAATATATTCACATTTTATCTCCCCTTTTTTGAAGGGGTATCTTTATTTCTTTCATTCCCTGTCTCATTTCCTCTCTTCAGCTCTGTAAAATTCTGTTAAAGTCCACCAAGTTAATGCCTCCCTAACTTTCTGTATGTTTGTCTCCACAGCAGAGCACGTCACGACGAGCAGGTCTGTGTTGCACTAACTGTCATACCAGTACGACCACGCTGTGGAGGAGAAACGCAGAGGGAGAGCCCGTCTGCAACGCCTGCGGACTGTACATGAAGCTCCACGGGGTGAGTGCATGATTCAGTCTGCATTATTGTGGCACACACAACTGGTGTTTCTAACCAGAACTCGATTTAGGAGGTGCACGCTGTGTGTATGTGCACGTCAGCGTGTGTGTGTGCAGACCTGTAGTCCACATGATGATACAGAGGTCATAGGTGTGTTTTATTGGAAGACAATGAGAGCGAAGAAAGGAAGGGGAGTCGCTTAAATAAGCTTTGTTCTATAAACTAATGATTATCACTGCTGACAAACTGACTCTCACAAAAAAAAAAAAAAAAAATACAATGTAGTTACAACTGCATTTTTTTAAACAACAAGACCGATATTCTCACCCGGTTCAACCGCCATTATAACTGAACCACCAACTCATTTTTAACTCTTGATTGCATAATGAATAATCAGTCAGAATTAAATTATACATATTTTTTTTTACTTTACTCTTATTTTAGGTACCAAGGCCATTAGCAATGAAAAAAGAAAGCATTCAGACGAGGAAACGCAAACCAAAGATGCCCAAAAGCAAAGCATCCTCAGGTAAGAGTTGAGAAAAGCATTTTAAAAGAGATGTTTTTGAAAAAGTTCATTTTTAGACGAAAGCAGACATGAGTGATTTGGATGGAAGTGTGGGAGTGAGTGAGTCAGAGAATGTGTGGGGAGAAATATGGGGTGAGCGAGAGAGTAAAGGGAGGGAAAAGGGAGTGAAAGAGAGAGAGAGAGAGCAGTAACAGCACTATTCTCTGCATTCAGTCGACATGTGGTGCGTGTGCGGCACCAGCATAAACACCAACGGATGTTTGACGCCATTAATTGTCATTTGCAATAACCAGCATATCCAGTTTGCTGTTCCTTTATTGTGGCTGTCAGTCACATTTTGTTCTATTTGTCTTCAGGGTCAACAGTGTCTGGCGCTATGTCTCCCACTTCATTGCCTGTGTCAGAGAACGCCTCTACAATAAAGAGGGAACCCAATATTGCAGCTTCACCATATGCAGGCCAAACTGTTGTCTCAGTCACACAGGTACTCATGTGATTGATTGAACTGCATTTTTTTTTCTTTGTATATGTCACCGGCAATGATTAAATATGGGTTAGATAAATGATTGATTCCAGAGTTCAAGTTCACTCTAAAAAAAGAAAGTGTCTAAAGTGTCTTTTTTTGTCATCAATGGTTCCATGAAGAACCTTTACATGGAACCTTTCCATTGGACAAAAGATTCTTTAGATGATGAAAATGTTTTTCTCACTTCACTGAACTACATGAACTGTAGACTGATATGAATCTTCTGTGGCATTGTTGCAAAAACCTCCTTTTGGAACCTTGATTTTTAAGAGTCTTGATTTAAAGAGTGCATGTAAACTGTTCAAACTCTTGTTCCAAACCTGTATGACTTTCTTTCTTCTGTTTAACACAAAATAACCTATTTTGAACAATGTTTCAGCTGTTTTGTCTGAGTCCAAAACAACATTATTCACTTTTAAATTCATTTTTTGACATGAAAATTCTGTCATCATTTACTCGCCTTCATTTTTGGGTGAACTATCCCTTTAAAAATAACCCTTCTACGGCAAAGCTCGATTTGGCAGCTAACAATGTCTCTCTTTGTTCTTTATAAGGCATCGACACAGTTGGACAGTGCCAGTTCAGCACATGTGGACATCAAATATGAAGACTACACGTACACCCCGACGTCAATCGCCCCACAGAATTCCTGGTGTGCGCTGTCCCAAGCGTGATCTGAGACCTACTACCTTCTCTAAACCTCTCCAGTGCATTCTGGGAGAAAAAACTTTTAACAAGATCTACCTAATAGAACCTTTACACAAATGTAGACAGACGGATCTTAGGAATGCGAGAGACTGACTGTAATTTGTGCTACTTTGCCTCGTTGTTTTAACGTGGCATATCTGTCTGTGATGTCACGGCCAAAATACGGCGGGCGACAAGCAGCGACTCAGCAACAGTTCTCAAGTTCCTTAAGCAATGATCGGGAGGACAAAAAAAAGCTTTTTATGGCTTCTGAGCATGTTTCACGGCTTAGATGTTAATGATTAACTTTTAAGATACATTATTTATGTTGAGATAAGAATAGTGGAAGCACACAAGTCTCTCCCATAATTCCCCTTATCCTTCAGGGAATGCGTCTTTATGGTCGCTATGACTTTAGATCACATACTTTCCCTAGATGAGGCTTTTAAAAGTTTCTTTGTCGTCTTTGCTGATTCCAGACACTTTTAATGCTATATTGTATTCCTCCGATGATCCAAAGTGCAATGACCCTCTCTTTTCAGCAAATTTTGAAAAGGGACACATTTATATTAATTGTTAGAAATTTTGTGTTTTGTTTTGTCAGAATATGCTAACCTAAATTTATTTGCTGTATTTTGTTGATATATTGGAAATATAGCAATGTTTTATTGCATATAAAATTGCCGAACATCTGCTTTGTGTCTGCACTTGTTTGTAGAAATATTGTAATTCTCCCTAAATTTTGTCTATGAAACTATGAAAATATTGTTGTTTTTTAAATACAGTTAAAAAAAAATGTTTATGGGTCATAAACAGTCATTTATTTGAAAAAAAAAAAAGTCAAAACTGTGTTATTTGAAAAAAATTCAAAACTGTGTAGTAAACATAACAAGATGAAAGAAAGACATGTAAATCTTTCTGGAAGAATCTTATCTTTGAAAGTTGATGACGGTTCAACAGGCAAAAGTGTATTTTATAAGATCATAGCATATTTTGACATCAGTATCATCCTGTTTTTATTATAATGAGGGACCGTGGGGTGATTTCCATGGATTTATATTCATTTTTTTAGTGTCCAAAAACAGCGCTGTGAACTTTAAACTGATATACCAGCACACTCTAATGGCAATTTGTAACTCTTTTACATTTTGCCCAATTGTTGGCTAAATCATATGAATATATACGATCTCATTCATACATTTTTGTACGTTTTTGTATTTGCTTACGCCCCACTGACAGTTTAGGTTTGGGGGTGGATCTTGCTTACTCTATTCTAAAAATCGTATGTTTTTGTACAAATCACATTGTATGAATTCATATGAAACTGCCACCTTGTCAAATGCTTAGATTTTCTCATAAGGGCACGTTATTTTACTTGATTATCCCTCAAAATATTTGAATATTTTTAAAGCTTCATTCCCACAAAAAAAAAAAAAAGACCAAACAACCAATTTAACTTGTTCTGTTTTGAAAAGTAGTAGTTAAAAGTGTTAATATTTAAAATGTCCTGACTTTATAATGCCAAGGCGCAGGACATATATGAATTGTATGAAACGCTTTGATGTTTATGACTTTATATAGTTCTTTTGTGTAACCTGTATCCTCATAGGTGTTGCTGAGTGTTTGCGTTAATGACTCTTGGTGTCTGAGCGTACCTCTCTCCGCAGAGTGTTGGCGATCAAAGGTTGCGTTCCAGCTTGGCTTTATGGTGCTAAGGTTTTGGGTTGGGCTAGAACATGTTGGCTCTTGGCAGGCGCGTCAGCATGTAGCCCACCCGCTTTACAGCCCCATGGCGACAGAGAGGCACCGCCATCCACCTTTATTGCTATTGGCCAAATTAGCTCGCGTTATCTCTTGGTGTCTTAGTTTTTGTTGCCCAGGTGATGATGTGCAGGGTCAAGAAACTGTTGCATCAGGTTCATAACCTTAACCTCAGGATTAGTGCTTCATAAGCATATTTCATTCTGTGTTTTTATGTGCTCATTCCTTGATCATCATCCCACAACTCACTAATATGAATAATTATCACTTCTGAAATGAGGCACTACTGAGTGCAGTGATTGGTGGTGAGTTTGGAAGCACACTTTATACTGAGCATCGCTTTGAAACATTGAAACTCATCCATTTCTCCTTAAACAATCTTTATCTGAGGTGATAGGCAATAAGCGCTAACCAGGCCAACAAGACCCTCAGGACAACATTGAAGTGCATTTCTGAGCAAGAACTGACATTAAAACAATTGTGTTTGTAACTGGTCAAATTAAATAAAATTTTCAAATATTTCTGATAATCATCAGGAGATTCCATGCCTTTTTCTCTAGTCTATATTTAATGATAATTTCACATCTCCAAAGGTCGACCATCATGATTTTTCAAAAACGCTTGCGGTTAAGGCCGTTTCAAGCTAGTTTTTTTCTGTTCTTTGTTTCTGTTCTTTGTTCCTTTCCATTTTTCTTTAAGATGGATATCTCATTTTTCTCTTTTCAATATTTTCTCTTACTGTTGAGCGTTTCTGTGGCCAAAGGCAAAGTTTTCCCAGGGTCACCTTCCTTCATTCATTTTCTCTGCTTTGCGCTCTCTATCCTGCGGTAAAAACAGAGATATTGTAGAGCAGTTCTGACCATGAAGCAAGTTATGGAGGGGGTGACAATTTATCATACTGTGACAGTGGACTCGGCTGAAGGATTGTTGCTTTTTGACTGTACATGTGTGTGTCACAGTGTGATGTATGGCTATACACATCGGTGACTGTGTCTGTAACCGCATCTGACAAGCTGCAGCAATCATCAGAATTCTGGGATGGCTCCATGGATTCATGGGGACTAAACTAAGGCTTTATTTCAAACACCTTATAGACTGCAAAAGATCACTTTCTTAGCCAGTACTGTCTTGTTTTCCAAGTTTTTGAATATCTGTACGATACAAAAGTTTTGGTAATTTTATGATTTATTTAATGTTTTCGAAAGAAGTCTCTTATACTCTCCAAGGCTGCATTTATTTAATAAAAAAAAAACTGTAATATTGTGAAATGTTATTACTTTACTGTCACTTTTGATCAGTGTAATATGTATTTGCTGAATAAAATGTTTAATTTATTTCAACATTACCCCAAACTTTTGAATATTATGTAAAGTGTTGTATTCAGATAATATAATATCTTTTTCATTTGTGTTATTTTTTTTCTTATTGGCAAATTATTATTTTTTCTTGTTTTTAAGCATAATCTATGGTTTATTTCAAAAATAAGAAAATCTTATGCAAATTTGCATCTCAAATAAATTTTTATCCAATTTAGAATTTATATTTATATTTTATATGGAGATTTAGATAATTTTACTGGGAAAAAGAATATACAGATTTTTTTTTTTTAAATTGTAACCACCAAGTTCCACCCGCACAAGAATCCATTTGCACCTCCACCCCCAATTATTATGCAAGACAAAATGAATTGGCTACAATGCTGTCAATCATAAACCTTAGTGTTATATGAGGTAAATTATACTCTTAGAATTATCATTGCATGCACAGAGAACAATATTTAAAACTAGAAATGTTTGATTAAAAAAATTAAACATAGAACAAGACATTGCACCTTGATTTTGTTCACCTGTGCATGTGTATTTTTCAGGGCAGTTCGTATTGGGGATTTCCTTAGAACGAGCAGTCAGATATCAGAGCTGCCAGAGCTACCAGAGCCAGAACACACTAAAACTGTAATGTGTTCTCATATAACCCCAATACAAGGCCTGGGCCAGAGAACAACCCAAGTGTGGGGGAGAAAGAGAGACTGTGCCAGGAAAACGGGGGAGAGAATCGACAATAATGCAGCAATACTAATGAGTGCTCCAACTAGAGCATCCAGCTTACGTCTTCATTCAGAAATGCTCAAGAGGGGAGTTTTCTTAGACTTTATGTCTTTCTGTAGACTAATAGAGGTGAACGAGAAGGGTCGAGCAGCAGTGTTCTCAATTGTCACCTTTTAGTTTTGTCAACATTTCTGCCAGTCTGCAGTTTTCAAAACACCAAAAAAACACCAAGGCCTTTCAGAACACACTATCAGTAAAATGACCTTAGAAGCGCCCTGTGTACTTTAAGCTATAGCATTTTATTAAGTCTGCCAAGGCTCTTTCTTTCTTTCTTTCTTTCTTTCTTTCTTTCGCTCTCTTGCAGTTTCTCTTTCTTTACAGCACTACACCAGTTGACTGCCTTATTGGCCCCCTGCAACTAAAAAAAACACCCCCACATTCCCTAAGACACATACTGTCACTGGCACTTGTGTGTTTGTGTTAGTAGCTCTTGGGGGTTCACCACAGGACTCCTATTATATTGTAATTGAGGACTCTGTTCTTGAAAATGACCCCCACTTTTCACATTCTGGAAGAGTAACTGGGACAAATGGTCCAATTCAGAGAGGTCAAATGAACCTATTCTTCATGGGGCAACATTAACATTCTATGATGTAATAATAACAATAGTAACTTATATTAGCCCTATTGAAAAGAAATAGCAGCATGTTCAATATTATCACTTAAAGGGATAGTCACCCCCAGATAAAAATCCCAGACAGAAAAGAAGATATTTTAAAGGTGTCATATGATGTTGCTAAAAAGAACATTATTTTGTGTATCTAGTGTAATGAAATGTGTTTATACGGTTTAAGGTTCAAAAAACACATTATTTTCCGCATACTGTACATTATTGTTTCTCCTCTATGTCCCGCCTTTCTGAAACGCGTAGATTTTTACAAAGCTCATCGTTCTAAAAAAGCGAGGTGTGCTCTGATTGGCCAGCTATCCAGTGTGTTGTGATTGGCTGAATACCTCAAGCGTGTGAC
>NW_015541488.1:217749-271774 GCF_001515605.1 Sinocyclocheilus anshuiensis | reverse complement strand
GCCTTCTTTCTTTGCGTGAACATTTGGGAGGCGTTATGCAAATCTTCCCACATCGTGACATAGATATGTGGGGGCGTGTTAGAACGAGCCGTTTTAGGTAGGTGTGGTTGACTCTTAACTTTTATAAAGAATATCTCTTTGGATTTGAGACTTTAGTCTTTGCAACTTTACAGATCTTCTTTATGCACCAAGAGCTTGTAACACTCCAAAGAGAAAGAAAAATTGAAATCGAATCATATGACCCCTTTAACACAGTCATACAGGTTGTATGATTGTAAGTCAAACCAGTACGTCATACATTTTTTTGTCCAAACAATGAAAGTCTATAGGGTCCAAAACAAAACAGAAAAAAAAATCACTGAAATATGCCATACAGGTTTTTTTTTTTTTTGTCCAAAGCAAAACAGAAAAAAATCACTGAAACATGCAGAAGAAATAAATTCATACAGGTTTTTTGTGCAAAATAAAACAAAACCACTGCTAAAGAAATGAAGTCATACAGGTTTGTAATGACATGAGTTTGAGTAAATAACAACATGTTTTCATATTTGGGTGAACTATCCCTTTAACAATGTGGTAAAAAAAAATGTCCAGTCCCTTTGGACGTGTCCTAAATGACAGGGTGATTATAGGAGAGTCCCTCTCCCCTCATGCACTCACGAAAACAAAAACAAGAGGATGACACCGCCTATCCAAAGATCAAGGTGTGCTCAGGCCAAAGGTGGTGTTGCAACTAAAGGCCCATAAAACAAAGTGCATCTATGTACATAATTATCACAGCATGCCACATGCACACACACTCAAATCCAGTGCAAGTACAGGCTCAAATATATGCTACTACAGCTACACAACACACAAGCAAGCATGCA
Source organism: Sinocyclocheilus anshuiensis (assembly GCF_001515605.1). Taxonomy (NCBI): domain Eukaryota; kingdom Metazoa; phylum Chordata; class Actinopteri; order Cypriniformes; family Cyprinidae; genus Sinocyclocheilus; species Sinocyclocheilus anshuiensis. The sequence goes on along the minus strand of NW_015541488.1, from coordinate 270,905 downwards.
CACAAAGTAGGACAGGTGTTCGGTGTTGGTGTTTGCGCGTACATGCTTTTCCGGACACACACCTGGCCAATAGTCAGCTTCATTAGAAATATCAAATATCCACTGCCTGTTACATGATCACGGTCAACAGTGAGTTACTCATTAACATGTTTTAAATGATAAAATGCCATTGCATTTATGATTTATTAAAGAAAATTTGTTTGCATATATTGACATGGTGTGTGTAATTTTAGCACATAATATTATATCAGCCCTACCAGTCTTCATCCTTCCTCTATTTTATTTATTCATTTTATTTTTTGCAACGTAATGCAAGACAAGTTATAGTGGAGGCCATGAGCAGTATCTGTCAGAACATGCTCAAAAATACAAATCTGTATTAATTGTACCATTCATACCACCTTGTACTGCAATGCTGGGCCATTTAACCCACCTATGTCCACAAGCATAAGTAAATGTTTTACCAACTTTGACGACCTTGAGCATGGCAAGTGATTTGAACATTTACTTCTGAAAATTAACTAGCACAATCTTTAATGAACAGGTATTGATTAGTATCTTCAATTTCACTATTAACTATTCATTAGATACTAGTACTTATTACAATAATGACTAGCTATCTATTTAATTCTTAGTGAATTATTATTATTTATTTATTACTATTTCTAATACCTTCCCACTGTTATTCATTTGATACTACTACTCCAGCAGTGGCTGGTATCTAGTTAGATACTACGAAGTTAGTCACCATTTGAAATAAGTGCATTTACTTCATTCATTACATTTAATGAATAAGTACTACTATGGAATAGTTACTAGAGAAACTGAAAAATATGCTGGTCACAAAAGGATTACTTACTAAATAGAATAGGCCTATTGTGCTAGTACGAGAATAAATTAATGAATAAATAAATAAATAAATACTAGTTAGTATTACTCATTAGTTTTAAAGAATAAATGTTTAGACAGCTTGCCATATCTTGAGTGTGTGAAGGTGGGAGATGTGTTGCACGCGTGTGTCCTCGGAGAAGGGTCAGGTCCTCAAGCATTTTTCCTGTTGTGGGAATTAATGCCATTTCACGTGTGTATTATTAGAGGTGGCTGTTACTATACTTAGCTTCATTCTCTAAGTTTGTCCATGAGTGGACAAAAAAGAAATGACAACAAATAACCAGACCGACGAGGAAAATGCCAAAACAAGAAGGAAAATAGCATTGTAAACGATGAGACGGAGACGTCTGAGAGCGATGACTTCCGTGCCTGGGAGTAAGATCGTTTCCTTGCTGTGGAAAAAGAGCCAGGAAGGGGAAGAAAGTTGGGGGGTAGGTGTGGGGTAAAGAGAAAGAAAAACCTCGATCTTTGTCTACAATCAATGCACCCCTCCTCCACCATGTCGCCGCCAGCTCCCAGGCCGTAATTTACGATTCCTCGCTATTTGGTTCACACACCTCCCAGTAAAGCCCAGTTAAACAACTTCACACCAAAGCATGCAGTTGAATCATGATGGCAGCTCGTTTTGCAGGTATATTGTACAGGGCCATGTATTTATTGTGTTTTGTCGCTATAAGTTGGCGTGGGAAATGGCGACGTCTCTTTATTGTAATATCTGATGTGACGTATAGTTGTGAAATCTCATTTTTTACATTTTCTGAATAGATGTTTTTGGCGCAGGTTCCTCGTGGCTGTGCTTTGCACTTCTTACGTGTAGCTTCACCTCCCTTTCAACTTTGAACCCTGAATAAGTAGCATGTGTTACATATGCCAATAAAAAAAAAAAACAGTTGAATCTAGCAAGCCAATGAGAGAAACACCAGAAAACGCCACGTTTATGAAAATCTCCAAAGTTGTGGTATTCTGTATGTGTGTGTGTGGTGTGTCTGCCTTGTGTATGTATGTGTTGTGTGTGTGAGAGAGTATTTGTCTATTCATCTGTCATCAGGGAGGCTTGGTGAGGAGACTCTGTGGAGCCCAGAACTCAGGGGTCAAGTCCAGGTTTTCCCAGCCCCCAGCATCCCTCCCGCTCTCCTCCGCTCCAGAGAGATGGACAGAATCAGGGAGAGGCGTGAAGGGATGGGGAGGAGAGGACATGAGCCTGAAGTGATAGATTGACGCTTACAATGAGGAACTGGGAACGGATATTATGGACAAAAAAAACAGTTTACTTTTACATTTCGCAGCCAACGTGTTTGGCTTCTGTAGGGTTAGTTTTTTGCTATAAGGGTTGTGATTCTGCGAGTCTTGATTTTACATGTCAGTTCTGATTGTAAAGACTGTATTTTGCATATTTCTAGGGACACAGCAACCTCTCTGCTGATGTTTTCCAGAACTTTCAAATAACCAATAATTTTTTTTTTTTTAAATAAAAAAGATGGATGATTTGAACATTAACAGAACTTTCAGAAATAAAATTTTTTATAGAACTTATTATAAATGTTAGGAAAACAATTTTGGTTAGAACATAAAATTGCTATTTGAGATACATAACCCTCTCATTATATTCTAGCATGCAGAAGTTTGGGGGCTGTAAGATGATATGATTGTTGATGCTCAGAATTTTTTTAAAGTAGCTCTCTGTCATGCGCAAGCTTCCAAAATGATAAAATCGTTAACAGAACATGCAGCGTAAAATCAGCATAATGGACAAAAATCTACTACTTTGGCTAATGTTTATGACCTTTATATAATAAAAGATGTATTGGTAAAAGGATGCTTTCAAGTAAATACATTCAAATTTAAATGCATTCAAAACCTTAATTCCAAGTTCCACTTGGTATTAAATTGGTCCTACACCCTTTCATATTATAGTGTCTCAAGTATAGTGTTTATTTGGCTATTACATGTTTGTTTAATTGCTGTAAGTTGAGACCCTGTGCCACCCTATGACCCTATTTTAAGTAATGTCCTCTATGTCACCCTCTCTGTGTGTGTCTGTCCGTCTGTGTGTCTTGCTGTCTCTCTCCTCAGGTGAAGTGTGGAGTGATGGGGCCCAGGACGCTCTCTCTCTCACCTTCTCGTCTCCAAAGTGCCAGGCGTTTCACACAAGGTGAGAGACATTACTGAGGTGTGTGTTATTCTTGACGTCGGCCTCCAGCCGGGAGCAGGAGTCAACACAGCTAGTTACATACACAGCGCCATCAGCCTGTCAATCAAGTCAGGTAATCACACCCCCATTGGTTTCAAACACGTGCTCACACATGCACACGCAAACATAAAGTACATACTAGTTTCACACCTAAGATACATTTAATGCAGGTGCATTTTAGTCCAGTGTTTTCCTGAACTCTGATTCCACCCTTGTTTCACCCTCGGTGTTCACTCTAGAGCCTTTTCATTCCCAACTCATTATATTACACCATAATCCATTTGGAGATAACCATTTGGGCAAACAGTGACTGAGTACGCCAAAAGATACCACACACATTCACGCACACTCCTTAAAACATAAATTATTGTCATCAATGTCTCTGTGTATCTAGTTACTAATACATTTAGACTATTGATGTGCTTATGAATTTGTAATCAATAAGCAACATGCTCTCTCATGATGCAATTATAATGGGATATTACGATTAAACTTTACCTCATGTAAACGCAATACTTCAAAATAATGTGATTAAGCTTATAATCATAGTATCCATTGCTTGAAAACAGTTGTGCTGCCTAATATTTTTGTGGAAACTGTGAAATAAATGTTTAGACAGCTTGCCATATCTTGAGTGTGTGAAGGTGGGAGATGTGTTGCACGCGTGTGTCCTCGGAGAAGGGTCAGGTCCTCAAGCATTTTTCCTGTTGTGGGAATTAATGCCATTTCACGTGTGTATTATTAGAGGTGGCTGTTACTATACTTAGCTTCATTCTCTAAGTTTGTCCATGAGTGGACAAAAAAGAAATGACAACAAATAACCAGACCGACGAGGAAAATGCCAAAACAAGAAGGAAAATAGCATTGTAAACGATGAGACGGAGACGTCTGAGAGCGATGACTTCCGTGCCTGGGAGTAAGATCGTTTCCTTGCTGTGGAAAAAGAGCCAGGAAGGGGAAGAAAGTTGGGGGGTAGGTGTGGGGTAAAGAGAAAGAAAAACCTCGATCTTTGTCTACAATCAATGCACCCCTCCTCCACCATGTCGCCGCCAGCTCCCAGGCCGTAATTTACGATTCCTCGCTATTTGGTTCACACACCTCCCAGTAAAGCCCAGTTAAACAACTTCACACCAAAGCATGCAGTTGAATCATGATGGCAGCTCGTTTTGCAGGTATATTGTACAGGGCCATGTATTTATTGTGTTTTGTCGCTATAAGTTGGCGTGGGAAATGGCGACGTCTCTTTATTGTAATATCTGATGTGACGTATAGTTGTGAAATCTCATTTTTTACATTTTCTGAATAGATGTTTTTGGCGCAGGTTCCTCGTGGCTGTGCTTTGCACTTCTTACGTGTAGCTTCACCTCCCTTTCAACTTTGAACCCTGAATAAGTAGCATGTGTTACATATGCCAATAAAAAAAAAAAACAGTTGAATCTAGCAAGCCAATGAGAGAAACACCAGAAAACGCCACGTTTATGAAAATCTCCAAAGTTGTGGTATTCTGTATGTGTGTGTGTGGTGTGTCTGCCTTGTGTATGTATGTGTTGTGTGTGTGAGAGAGTATTTGTCTATTCATCTGTCATCAGGGAGGCTTGGTGAGGAGACTCTGTGGAGCCTAGAACTCAGGGGTCAAGTCCAGGTTTTCCCAGCCCCCAGCATCCCTCCCGCTCTCCTCCGCTCCAGAGAGATGGACAGAATCAGGGAGAGGCGTGAAGGGATGGGGAGGAGAGGACATGAGCCTGAAGTGATAGATTGACGCTTACAATGAGGAACTGGGAACGGATATTATGGACAAAAAAAACAGTTTACTTTTACATTTCGCAGCCAACGTGTTTGGCTTCTGTAGGGTTAGTTTTTTGCTATAAGGGTTGTGATTCTGCGAGTCTTGATTTTACATGTCAGTTCTGATTGTAAAGACTGTATTTTGCATATTTCTAGGGACACAGCAACCTCTCTGCTGATGTTTTCCAGAACTTTCAAATAACCAATAATTTTTTTTTTTTTAAATAAAAAAGATGGATGATTTGAACATTAACAGAACTTTCAGAAATAAAATTTTTTATAGAACTTATTATAAATGTTAGGAAAACAATTTTGGTTAGAACATAAAATTGCTATTTGAGATACATAACCCTCTCATTATATTCTAGCATGCAGAAGTTTGGGGGCTGTAAGATGATATGATTGTTGATGCTCAGAATTTTTTTAAAGTAGCTCTCTGTCATGCGCAAGCTTCCAAAATGATAAAATCGTTAACAGAACATGCAGCGTAAAATCAGCATAATGGACAAAAATCTACTACTTTGGCTAATGTTTATGACCTTTATATAATAAAAGATGTATTGGTAAAAGGATGCTTTCAAGTAAATACATTCAAATTTAAATGCATTCAAAACCTTAATTCCAAGTTCCACTTGGTATTAAATTGGTCCTACACCCTTTCATATTATAGTGTCTCAAGTATAGTGTTTATTTGGCTATTACATGTTTGTTTAATTGCTGTAAGTTGAGACCCTGTGCCACCCTATGACCCTATTTTAAGTAATGTCCTCTATGTCACCCTCTCTGTGTGTGTCTGTCCGTCTGTGTGTCTTGCTGTCTCTCTCCTCAGGTGAAGTGTGGAGTGATGGGGCCCAGGACGCTCTCTCTCTCACCTTCTCGTCTCCAAAGTGCCAGGCGTTTCACACAAGGTGAGAGACATTACTGAGGTGTGTGTTATTCTTGACGTCGGCCTCCAGCCGGGAGCAGGAGTCAACACAGCTAGTTACATACACAGCGCCATCAGCCTGTCAATCAAGTCAGGTAATCACACCCCCATTGGTTTCAAACACGTGCTCACACATGCACACGCAAACATAAAGTACATACTAGTTTCACACCTAAGATACATTTAATGCAGGTGCATTTTAGTCCAGTGTTTTCCTGAACTCTGATTCCACCCTTGTTTCACCCTCGGTGTTCACTCTAGAGCCTTTTCATTCCCAACTCATTATATTACACCATAATCCATTTGGAGATAACCATTTGGGCAAACAGTGACTGAGTACGCCAAAAGATACCACACACATTCACGCACACTCCTTAAAACATAAATTATTGTCATCAATGTCTCTGTGTATCTAGTTACTAATACATTTAGACTATTGATGTGCTTATGAATTTGTAATCAATAAGCAACATGCTCTCTCATGATGCAATTATAATGGGATATTACGATTAAACTTTACCTCATGTAAACGCAATACTTCAAAATAATGTGATTAAGCTTATAATCATAGTATCCATTGCTTGAAAACAGTTGTGCTGCCTAATATTTTTGTGGAAACTGTGATATATATATATATATATATATATATATATATACTTTGTGTTTTCCAGTTTTACACTGTGAATAAATTATACCTTTTCACAATGGATTCCTTGTCATGTGACCACAATTTATACAAAACAAAGCAGTTTAAATTATATGTTCATAGTAGACCCTTTAAATATATGTGCCAGATATGGTAGTTGCATTGTGCTTCCGCGTTTCAAATATCCACAATCCACAATCCATAATATTTTGATAGTCATGAAACATATGCAAAGTAGTTTCAGTCAGGACTGATTTTTGCATAGTCACATTCCATTAGAAACTTTTTCATGAGTGAAATGAACTTTGACCTTGCCCCGGTCAGCTGAACTCTAGCCCACTCATTAATTTATAGACTCTGTGCCATCTGATTGGTGCTGCACTGATGATGTCAGCCCTGAAACAGCATCACTAAATTATAATCATAGCCATCGTAAAGACAAGGGCCTGCTGCACATGTGAAATTCTTTCTCTCTCTCTCTCTCTCTCTCTCTCTCTCTCTCTCTCTCTCTGTCTCTCTTTTGCCTTCTCTTTCATTATCTCTCCCCCTCTCCCCTCTCCCCTCTTCATCGTCTCCACGCAGGATTTCCTTATGTTCCTGTCTCCATCTATCTATTATTTATTTTCTTGTTGTCTGTCTGTTTCTCATGTAAATTTTGATTCTTAATGTTGCACATGTGTGATCTGTTGCATTTATAGCAGCAACTTGAACTTTTAAAAGGATGAGATCAGAAGTTATTAGCAGATTCATATATATCCCCCTCTTTTGTGTAGTATATCAGAGTATTAGAGTTTTAGCCCTAAAATGCACAAATTTCCTGATCCATATGAAAAAAATATGCAATATGCATGTGCCTCACTGCCTCCCTGAGCCACTTCAGATGAGCCTGTGTGTGTGTGTGTGTGTGTGTGTCTGTGTGTGTGTGTGTGTGTGTGTGTGTGTGTGTGTGTGCCTGTCTTCAAGAGAAACTTCCAGATTTATAGAAGTAACTCTGGACCTTGAAATATTTTGAATCGTGATTTGTTTGATTATGAGGGGGAGTAGAAAGAGAGCTAAGAGTAATTCTCTCTCTGTCTCTTTGTCTGCCCCGCCCCCACCCCAACCTCTGACACACAAACACTACATCACTGTCTTTCTTACCTATTTATGCTCTTACTGTATATAATTTCTTCATGCTCTGAATCTCAATTCTTGCTTTTTAATTCTGGTTCCAAGGATTAATTTTATTTTATTTCAGTCATCAGAATTGCATATTATCTCACCCCATTTTTAAAAATAATATTACAATATTTTCACTAATTTTAATTGCAATAATTGTTAAAGATTTATTCAAACTGTTGTCATTGTTGAACCGTTCCTCCTTAAAGGGATAGTCCTCGCAAAAATGAAAAGTACCCTACACTGTAAAATATTATTGTGATTTTAACAGTAAAAGTGCAGGATTTCCTTATGTTCCTGTCTCCGTCTGTCTATCTATTTCTTTTCTCTTTGTCTGTCTGTTTCTCATGTTCCTTCATTCGGGTTAATCTCTCACCCTTTCTCATTCTGTTGTCTCTCTCTCTCTTGCTGCTTCTGAACATGCACTTTGGATAACCCTCTTCTCAGACACTCTGCTGCACTTTGCAGACAGATGCAGCCTAATTTTCTATTTATTTTTTACTGTAAGAACACAGCAGACACAGGGAGCCAGAAAGCCAAAGACACATATATTCTGGTGGAATGTAATTTTACAGTAAAATACTGTTAAAAATACGGTTTTTGGAAGTGAAAAAGAAAAAGTCGTTGTATAATTTACACTGAAAAACTGTAAATTGACACTCCCAGAATCCCCTGCATCATATTTGATGCTTTTTTGTTGAAATAACATGTTTTTTCTTTGTTTTTTCTTATCAGTTGTGTACATTAGGGTTTAATCTTACATCTAATGTTGTTAAATTAATGTTTATTGGATTATTTTTGTGTCATTGATTTACTCACCCTCAAGCCATCCTAGGTGTATATGACTTTCTTCTTTCAGACGAATGCAATCGGAGTTATATTTAAAAATGTCCTGGCTATTCCAAGCTTTATAATGGCAGTGAATGGTTGTTGAGATTTTGAAGCAAAATAAAGTGCATCCATCCGTCATAAAAAAAAGTGTTCCACACAGCTCCGGGGGGTGAATATCCATAAATAAAAATTATCCATATTTAAAACTTTATAAACCCTAATCTCTAGCTTCCGCCTACTGTCGTACGCGTGTTCACGAGAGAGTGGCGTTCCAGCGGATGAAGTAGGCATAGCATAATAATATGCTAGTTTAGCGAGAACCAAGTTTTGTTTACAGCAAAGGAAAACCAGTCTCCTCTTGGATTATATAGAAATCCTCCAACCTTTGTACTTCTAATTCATGACCGGTGTTTTGTTTTGCTCTCTCCTCTGCACTTCCGCATTCGTCACTTCTTACGAAGTGTATTCTTACTAAGTGTAATACACTTAGGTGTATTCGTCACTTCTTACGAATACACCTAAAAAACACTACATGACTTACACTAATTTTTGCCTCGATTTGCAGTCTAGATAAGTCAGTGCTACCTGACGAAAGTCAGAGCCAGTCTAAAGATTTTGTGCAGTCAGAGTTGACAGATTTCACAGAAAATTGTATGGTGTATGATAGGTACAGACTCAGGGGGTGTTTACATGACACCGTTTTCAACTGAAAACTTTTTATGCCGTTTAGCTGTTCATTTTCACGACAACGGGTTTTTGAAAGTGCATGTTTTTGAAAACAATACCATTATTGCCTCTGTGTACAGGCGTGTAGTGTTTCTTTACAAAGTAATGTAGCCAACTGCTGACCTGGCATGCATAACGGAGCGTTTTTTGTCGTTTTCACGTTTGAACAGAGATCATTTTGACAGCATTGTTGTCTATATGCAAAACTTTTCAAAAACGCAAAGGAAAAACTTTTCTGCTTTTAGCACATTGTTGTCGTGTAAATGTATCCTCACATTTTTTAGCTTCAGACTTTGACTCCATCCAGTCAGAGGTTTTCAGACATGTTTGATATTTTGAGCCAATTTTAGAACACGTTATTTTCATTTGCCATGCATCTTCTAACAAGACATACTTTTCTGCATTTTCGGAGTCTTTTAGTATGTGATCCTCAGTCGTTTTGTGTATTATGCCCAAGTTTTGTTCTTAAACCATTTACAAGGTCAGCAAGTGTATGTTTTAAAATATGTTCAGATTTTAAAAGTCGTGTAGTGTATTCCAGCCACAGCCATCATTCACAAATTTCAAAACATCCTATACCATTTATATGTTTGTTTGTTTTTAAATGCACCTTTTACCATGTTTAAATCTATTCTGATTTCCCTCCAAAACTGGCTGAGAAAATATTTCAAGTTTGCAGATTCTGTCTCATCCTGGTAATAAGGAAGGTTGCATGTCTCATGGAGAAATGTTTGTCTGCAAGGTATGGATCTCTCTCTCACTGTAATGGTATTTGTTGGGTTTGATAAGCTCCTCTCTGAAGATGTGGACACAGAGACAAAGGCCGACTGCTGCATTCTTCTGAACCCAGAGTTTAACACATGCTCAGATAACAGAAAGGTATTTACAGCACACTTCACTGTTACCTCAGAAAAAATGGTCTGAATCTAGAGCTTATAAACTAATACTGCATAAAATGACCAAAGAGCATTTAGTCCTTTTAGTTTATTGAATGTAAATTATTTGATGTGCTGGAATTGATTGGCTAAGACTCTCCATCTGTCAGCCACTGTTATATAAATGAAAAGGAAGAGGACAAAGCAAGATTTAAATGATGTCATTAAAGGCGAAATGAGGTTGGTGAGCTGTTGTTATCGCTGTGATGTGAGTTTAATGTGTGCAGATTAGACTGCAGTCAGTGTGACTGTGAGTGTATCAGTGAGCGGCAGGCCTGTCCATCTGAAGTCCCGCTGGGATTCCTCTGGCTGTGTCTCATTGTGCTGGGCCCTGTAAGACAAAGGGTTAAGTAAATGTTTAGGGAAGATAAGGCCACTCACACTGACAGCATGCAGACTTCATGGACTGGGCTCCACTACGGCCAGATACGCGCACTCTCACACACACACAGACACACTCCTCCTCACTTTTGCCTCTTTCTCAATTTCAAATTTTCTCCATCCCTCTCAGGATTACGTTATCATTCAACTTCACGACTGTGTATGTACAGGTTTGTGAAGAAGACGCTTTATATTCTTACAATGCACTGCATTTTCCTGTCCCCATCATAGTTCATGATTGTTTTCTTCTATCACAAATAAGTGAACACTGAGATGAATTTTCAATTTGAGCTGATGTTGCAATTTTTGCCATGTTCGCTCACTGCTAAGCAGTGACTTCTAACAAAAAAAAATGGCACTGTAAAAGAATTTGGAGGCCAAACTCAAACTTTTATGTTGACTTTCGGCATTGAAAAAAATCCAGTTCTCAATTATATTATGTGAATTAAATGTCTTTTTTAACATCCGCACTTTGGTTGAACCAGCTGAAAATGTTCAATGCATCAATCAACATTAAACTTTGAGTTTTGATCTCCAATTTTTTTTTCAATGTGGCAATTTATTTAGAAATATTCTAAATATAAATATTTTTTCTTTTCTCTAATTTCTCATTTCCTGTGTTCTTAATTGCAGGTCATCTTCAAGGGAAAAACGATGTTAGGGTGTTTATTTATTTGTATATATTTTTTTGTTATTACAAATTACATTTTCAAATAAATTTTCAAATTACAGCACAAGCATATTTATTTTTCTTATTCAATTTACAGTCTTCAAATCATACCTCAGAGCAGCAGTCACCTAACTGCAGTGAACATGGTTGTATAAGGCAGATATATTTCTTTTTGTGTATATTAGAGAGAGATTATGTGTAACACACAGCAGTATTATGTTTTCAGGTAGTATAAGGCAGTGGGAGGGGAATTGTGGAGGCTTGCTTCACATGGCTGTTCCAGCTGCTATCTCCAGCTACAAGACTGAAAGTCTGGCCAGGAAAACAGACTTGCACACACTCACTTCTATTTTCTTTAATGTGCTCTGTTCAGTTTTTCCTACTCTTAAAACAAGCTATGTCCCACATTGGTCTGATAAGAGAGAGGAGGGGCTGTACCTGTGTGAAGGGCCCTGTGTCATTTTCATTTTTTTTTTTTTTTGGAGGGTGTGTGGCATTAGTCATTTAAGCTATGACATTGGCTCTGTATGTGTCATGTATGTGGCTGTATGTGTAGGTAAGTGATTGTATACAGCACATTAGAGCTATTAGCATCACGGCAAATAGCTATCAAACAATGTTGCATTAACAAAGCATTGTTTAGTGTCATGTTTATGGCTATTTATTCAGCTTGTGAACTGGAGGTGGGCCTACGAATACAAAAAATTCCTGTTACTTGCCATTACCATGTTTTCTTAGTCATTGTACAATAGTAAAAGTGTTACTATACTCATCTTTGGATATGTACTATGGAAATAGAATGATTCTTTGGTATGCACCATGTGGTAATACCCTGTTTATCTTTGAATTGGCTTGAAGTACCATGTAAATGCCATGGTACAATAATATGGTAATCATTCAGTGACATGGTATATAAGAAAATGTCTTAGTGTTTCCAACTGATAACATCACGCTGACTGTACCGTGGTACCACCACAGTACTTTTTTAAGGGTCAACCCAGTACAGGCTCATTCAGTCAGTTTCAGTAGAGACAAATAAGCCCTGAAAATACATAAACTACCCACTTTCCGTTTACTTCTTACTTTGGTAATACCCTGTTTATCTTTGAATTGGCTTGAAGTACCATGTAAATGCCATGGTACAATAATATGGTAATCATTCAGTGACATGGTATATAAGAAAATGTCTTAGTGTTTCCAACTGATAACATCACGCTGACTGTACCGTGGTACCACCACAGTACTTTTTTAAGGGTCAACCCAGTACAGGCTCATTCAGTCAGTTTCAGTAGAGACAAATAAGCCCTGAAAATACATAAACAACCCACTTTCCGTTTACTTCTTACTTTCACACATATTAAAATTATGGCCTACATTTTACACAAATAGGAGATCATAAATTAAACCACAGACGTCAACTACACAATGAAGTGCTGCCATTGATGTGTTCTCGCCATACACAAACAGTGAACGCTTTCCGTACACAGTTAGACGTTTTGTTTTTCACCATAATTGGGCTGTAGAATAAACACGGAGGTTAGGTTGTGGAGCAGGGATGTCAGATAGTTTACGGAGACTTCATTCATGTACTGTCAAGTCTGATTCAGCCAACAGCTAATAAGTATGGCGAGCATCGCGTCAAATTGTCAGAGACGTCCAGAGCGGCTCGGTTAATGATACACAGTCCTTGATTTGTGCGAGCTGCTAAATAGCAGTAACATTAGTTCAGCTGTTTTAATGGCCTTGTTAGCATGTCAATGAAAGATCAGTATATCAAGTGATGTATCACCTGCCATCTTAGTTATGAAGAGCTAGCACCAGCAAAAATGGGGGGAAAACAGTAAATTTTGTTTAAAAGTGTTCTTGGATCAACGTGAATCATATTGCATATAGTGGGGGTTCATCCTTTCTCAGCCAGTGAAGATTTAGGTGGACAGCTGTTTGAAACAGGAGAATGCATTCATGAACCTGGAAATTAGCTTGTGCTCTTTGGATAATCTACACCTACGGGGAGGACTGGGAATCTTAAAAACACACACCTATCCTTCTCTCACTCCCCCCACTCAGTCCATCTCTCGCTCTTCCTCTGATTCTTCGTTTCACACACATACACTGCCATAAACACATTCAGACTTTCTTTATATCTCTCTTTCCATTCGCTCTACCCCCTCGCCCATTACCATGACCCTTGTTCTTCCCACTTACTTTCTCTCCATTCTTTCTCTGTCTTTCTCCCTCCCTCCTGCTGGTTTTATCAGTGGTCCTGCTCAGTGTCCTACTGTCATGTCTTGATGTGATTTATGTCATGGGCTGTGAAGTTTACTAGACCTGACCAGAGTGAGCAGGGTGTGTTTTGTGTGTGAGAATGCTGGTGTCAGTGAAGAGTATGAGGGTCTGAAATGAATTGTATGGTGTTTAGTGGACAGTTAGTAGATTTTCTCCGTGATCCGATCCTATCCTATCCTATCCAGTCCTGTCCTATCCTATACTGGTCTATCCTGTCATATCCTGGCCTAGCCTATCCTGTCCTGTCGCATCCCATCACATCCCATCCTCCCTGGCCTATCCTTTCCTTCCTATCCTATCCTTTCCCAATCCTGTCCTGTCCTGCCCTGATTTATCTTAACCTGTCCCATCTTACCCTGTCCTGACTTATCCTATCCTGGTCTACCCTATCTTGTCCAGGCCTACTGTATGTTGGCCTATCCTATCCTAACCTGTCCTGTCCTGTCCTGTCCTGTCCAGGCCTATCCTATCCTGTCCTGTCCTGTCCTGTCCTACCCTACTAATTTCTGCTCTGACTTATCCCATCCTATCCTAGCCTATCCTATCCTATCCTATCCTGTCCTATGCTATCTTATTCCAATTTATCATATCCTACCTTTTCTTGATTTATTCTATCCTGTCCTAACCTGTCCTATAATATCCAACCCTGACCTATCCTGATCTATCCTATCTTGACCTGACTTATCTTATCCATTGCCATGCGAAGAGAGCTGTATCCTTTTCTTAATTCCAGTCTTTAAGTCTGAATCTTTGCCCCTTGACTTACTAGAAACTGTGACCAAAATCATCTGGCACCAAATATGTCATTTCCTCCATCCAGTGACTCACACAGTAACTCACAGCGATTCCAGCTCCATTTATATGTCATTGTTCTCTCTGTAATTATGAAATACTTTCATCCCAGTGTCTGCTATGTATGCATGTGATATTTGTGAGGTGCATATGTGATTTGTGTATGTGTGCGTTGGAGAGGTCATCCACATCTCTCTTCTACACGGCTCTTAGCGCGGACCCTTTGATGTGCTTTTAGAATGGCCATACAGCTCTCTGCTTTACCTCTTGCTTGACAATTGTTTATTAGTTTTGAAACGGCTTTAGTGGACATCAGGCTCTCTGAGATGGCACGTTTGAGGAGAGGACAACTCACCATTCAACCAACCCCTCCTCCCCAAGAGCGGGACCCAGGACAGTGAGTCACAGAGACCTTTGAAGGGTAAAGGGAGACTTGGGCCTGCTGAGGTAGGGAGTTTGAAGGATGGAGGAATGGGTGGGATGAATGTTTCATTTCGAGTGAGAGAAAGTTTGAGATGGTTGCAGAAGAAAGTGTAGGAGAGGAAAGAGACAAGGGAGAAGACCACCCTGGTGTTTAAGAGCTCATTGTGTGTGAGATTTATAGCAGTGGTTACTGGTTGTGAGAGGTCTTTGAGAGTCCTGTGGAAGTGCTAAGAGAGTGCTGTATAAAGGCCTCAAGAGGATTAGGAAACTTATGTGAAGGGACAGCATGACAAATCAGTTTAAAAAAAAAACTGGACAACTTTGTAAGAGTGCCTTGAAGACAGTGTAAACATTGCACAAAAATCTGAATAATCCATCTTAAACTGGTAGCTGTGTTTTGTAGTTTCCGGTTGGCCCAAGTTGGTCATTAGTTGGATTTTTTAACAGGATTTGCAGGTGCTGAAAGCTTTGTGCTGGGAGATAATATTCTTTTTTTTTTACATTATTTTACAGTGACAAATATCTAAAAATCTTCATGATTATTATACTATTATATATTAATTTATTTACATTCAAACATAAAGTAGAAAAACTGTCTTACACATTCCAAGGTACATTATCTGAAAACCTCTGAAAACATCATATGTTAAACATCAAATACTGTGTTGTCTCAATTAAATATATCTTGATTTTTGGACATTTTAACTAGAAATCTGACAAATCTAATAAATTGTTTGGTTGTAGTGTTTTTGTTTTTTTGTTTTTTCTGTGCATGATGTAATATTTTGTTCACACAATGGTGTTTTTGAGTAACCTGGAAGTGACTAGAGGGAGATTATTTGTAAGAAAAAAAGTCATTTATTTGTTTATTTTTTCTATATATATTTAACATACAGTACATTCTAGACACACTTTAATGCCCATGACTAATATAGTCCTTATGTTAAAAAGAACAGTACAGTGCTATTATTAATCAAGAAGTCACTTGAACTTGCTGTGGCTAAAATTATTACTGTTAGTGCTTTTTTGTCTCTGTTTTTCTAAAATCATGTCTGCATTGCAGCTGCTTCCTCCAGTGACTGTCATAAAACACGTACGTGTGAACATTTTATGACAATTTGAATCAGTTGATATCAATATGATATGTTATCTATATTTTACCAAGAAGTCTCATTGAGGTTTTTAAACCTCAGTCCAAAGGAAGACCTTGACATGCAATGAGCAATGCACACTTTGAATGTTAAATGCTAGTCAACACCAACATTAAAAAAAACAGCATTATATAGGCACTGCAGTTATGCATAAATCTATCACAACAGTTTGTCAGGACAGCAAGGCACTGAGAACATAAATAGGACAGTGTGTGTCCACTTCTAAAGTATGAAGTCAGAGCTACAATACAAAAATATGCGAATTACCAAAAAAAAAAAAAAAAAGACCTCAAACTTTGTCTGTTTACAAGTGTGTATTTAATATTTTTGCGACTGTTACTTCTCAGTGTCCTCATTGAAGAAGGGTTATTTTTACAGAAGATTGTTTCTTCTTATTTATTTATTTATTTTAAGCCCTATTGAACAGTATTTCAAGGGAATTCACTGAGCTAATATAATGGGTCTGCCCCTAGATAAACAGTGCTTTATATTGGTTTTAGATTAATAATCCATATACAGCAGTTTCACCTGCACTAGTTTTTCACTTAATTTTTCATATCTCTTTCTCAGGAATCAAAGAGTTACTGAGAGTTCAGTTCATCTGCCTTTTCTCAAATAAAGAGAGACTCCCTGCAAATACGTCTAATCTTCTTTACCTCTCTTTCATAACCATCACTTTTCCCTCTCTCTGTGGGACATGATACGCTTGCTCCGCCAGCTTGAGGCTTATCGCTGTGTATAAAGGGTAAGAAAACACTGGGATGTTTGGTTTCTAATAGGCCTGTGTGGTGTAATTGGCTAATTGCTTTATTTTTCTCTGAAGGGTTCTGTGTTCTGTCATAGAGGCAGGAGGCCATAAACACATATGAGCATTTATCTCACTGTCAAGGCTTCCTGAGCTGTAATTGGCTGAGAGCTGCACTGTCACCGCAGCTGATTGGCCAGCCTGAGAATGAATGGCCACGCTGACAACCAATGGGGCCAGATGAGGGTGAGCCGGGTGAGATATGGGACGCCGCATTCTTGAGCACTAATCAAATCTTATGAGCTTTCACTGATGGGTATGTGTTATGTTTGTTGATTTGCCTTCATTAGTCTTTACAATGTGTCCATGTGCTTATGCATTTTGTGCATGTGATGAATCATGTTGATAGACGTCTGTATAAATCCTCAATGTGTAAGGATTTTTTTTTTTGCCAGTGAGTGAATCAATTTGTATCAAGAGTTCATATGCAGGAGGAACCAAGACACGCCTCAAAAGATTCAAACACATTTTGCAGCAAGCTAATAAAGTTTATATTGAAGAGGTTCTGGAATCAAAGGTCACCTGCTGCCCTCTGCTCAGCCTCCCCTCACCACTCCATCTAGCACTCCAACAGGAGTGCTGAAAATAGCCTGTGATGGATGCAAATCTGAACATTTCCCTCATTCCCTCCCCCTTTCTTAGTCTACCTTTCTCTGCTCATTAGACCATCTCTCGTCATCCCTATTAGTCCAGATGAAGATGGATATGGACAGTCAGTTATTTATGGATTAGGGGCGGAGCTCTGAACCTCTCTTGCCATTCTTTAATGTCCTGAAAGGCTCTTGAGCATGTTTCACATTACCATTATTATAATTTTTTTTTTACAGCTCCTTGAACTTTTTTTCTTTTTTGATGTATTTCTTTTATAGCTACCATTCAAAACGGGGGTGAGGTTTCTTTCTTCTTCTTTCTTTTCTTTTTTTTTTTTGGAAAGAAATTAATACTTGTATTCAGCAAGTATTAATTCAATTGATGAAAAGTGACAGCAAAGACATTTGTAATGTTTCAAAAGATTTATATTTTAAATAAAACAGTTCTTTTTAATTTTCTATGAATCAAAGAATCCTGAAAAAAATATATCATGTTTTTACAAAAAATATTAAGCAGCTCAACTGTTAAGTCAATTAAGTAATTAGTAATGTATTTGACAAGTTGAAAGTACTTTTTTTGCTACTTTTTTATTCTTTTTGGAGTTTGACAGCCACTGGTCACTTACAACTTGTGTTTTGTAGAAAAGGGCAGCTTGGGCATAAATATATCTGCAAAATACCTAATTTGTTATTCCACGGAAGCAAGAAAAGTTTGGAATTAAATTTGGGTGAGATATGATCATTTGGTTGAGTTATTCCTTTTATGTAAACATACAAACATTCAGATGCCTCAATGTTCTGTAAGAAACTGTTCCAGACCCACACCCACACATACTGAGAGAAGACGTGTCTAGTGGTCTGTGAGGCGGAGATGGACGTGGTGATCTGTCGTGTGGGTAGACACATGTCCTGGGACACAGGAATCAGGAGGGGGTATTTTTGTGCTCTGTTTTAGTCAACTTCCTCTCTGCCCCACAGAACTTCCTGTGTTGGTTTCGTGAAAGGAGACCCACCAGTTTCCCCCCAGTGGAATGAGTGCGCGTGCGCGTGCCTGTGCACGTGGGTGCCCATCTTACATAAACTGCAGTGCTTTACAACTATAGATTAATGCTGTTCAGTTGCTTTGACACAATCTGTATTGTTAAAAGCGCTATATAAATAAAGGTGACTTGACTTGACTTGACTTACATACTGTAAGTCACTGCCAACTACTACACTCAGCATTCTCTTTCTACACCCTGTAGTCATTTAGCCTGCCTCAGTATTTGTCTACATGGTGTAACTGCTATATTTGGTACCAATGCATTGTAAGTTGGGCAACCAATTATGGGTCAATGTTTTTAAAACAAAAAACAAATATTTTTGAGGGGTGATACTAGTATCGTAATGGGGAAATTCTTGAATGTTGTTATTCCTTAGGGATAAACATATTTTGTAAATATTTTACCAAAATTGCTTCAGCTTTTATTATTATTTTAATGAATTAATATTTCATATTAGTCACGATATGTGACTAACATGCAGAAAAAAGGAAATTATATAATTTTGCAATATCATAAACTTTGACCTTTTATGTCATGGCAAGGTTTTAAGATTGCATGTGATGCCACAGAAACATAGTGGTATTTTTGAATTAATAATGTGTGATATTTGTTTGAAAAATCAATCTTGAACAACATATTTAAAACACTTTTGGAATGAAATAATAATTAGGATCTTTACACTCACATGTAATCAGGATGTAAAATGTCATGTGGTGCAACTCCATAGAAACAGTGATATTTAAGAATTGATAGCTTAAAAAAAATACTTCTTTAAAAATATGTTTATAAAACACTTTTGGAAATAACGATTAAGCACAATTACATATATTCTATATTGAGGATGCAGAATGCATGTGGTGCAATTAATATTTTCTATTGTATTTATTTATTTATTCTTTTGTAAAAAATAAAAATAAAAAAAACACTTCTTTGAAATACATATTTAAAAACATTTTTGGAATTAATAATTAAGATGTGTACACTCACGATTCAAGTTGTGAGGAAAATATGCTATTGCTTTTTGCTTGTTAATACCATATGACATTTTTAGAACCATTAAACTAAAACTTTTCTTGAAAATGGTATAAAAGTTTTTTTAAAACCATATGAAACCAACAGGTATACAAAGAATTTAGCATGTGTTTTGCACTAGATTTGTACTGTTTGCACTTTCACATCATTGGCCGACGCTTACAGCCACCAGCACAAAATACTCAAGTGCAGCCTCTGTCACTTCGATTGAAGGGCAAACAGAGACCGTCTGGCTCGGTGAGGTCACCTGTGACCTGGGAAACACACAGAATTTTGCCGAAGCATGTGACAGATTAAAAGATTTTAAATCTATGGCATGTCCAAACAAATGTTCTAATGATTTAGGATATGGGCTTACATTTGAAATACACATACAATGAAATATATCTATTTATGCTACAGTAATTTTCCATCATTAGAAACGAAGAAATGGTGACTTGTGAATCTCTGTGTTAAGATTACAGTATTCTTTGGGGATTGGTAACCAAAGCTCCCCTGTTCCCGACCCCGGTACTGTATCTTTCTTTCACTCTCCCCTTCCTCTCTCGTTCTTGTTTGATGTCACTGTAAGTGGAGTCTCTGGGTGGGCTTGGACGGTATCGGGTCTTGGACTGACTGACTGCTCCATCATGTTGTTTTCTGGCAACACTACAGACAAATGATCAAGACACATCCATTCCTTTGCTCCGTAGCGGAACAGAGCAATCTGGCCATGCCTTATGCTGTTAAACAGCAATGGTCCTGGTTTCCATCCTTCCCGTACCAGCAGGTTTAAAGACATTCTGTTGAGTTTATCAAAAGTAGTTTAAGAGCAGAAACGACATCACGACTTCCAATGGGAAATCATATATTGCCGCCAATGCTGAATGTGTGTGTGAGCGTGTTTGTTTATATACAGAATCTCTAAAGTGTGTAATAAAAATGTTAAGACATTCATTTTGAGTTTAGCTTGACCATCTGTTCAATTGCTGTAATGAAGGCCCACAGGTGAATCACTGTAGAGGTGAATAACACAGCACCCTCTAGTGACTGACTGTGGAACTACTTCAAAACTGCAGAAATCTCACCTGAACTTGTAATTTGAGACTACAGCCGAAACATGCTGAAAGAAAAAAAATTGCAAGCAGTGCAATCAAAAGAGTTTTTTGTGAAATTACAGTATGGTGATACATATTTATTGGCGTTAAACTATTCATGAATATTTAAAACTTTTCATAAAAGCCATATGAATATTTACTTCTATACACCAATGAGTATATCGCGCAGTTTCTAAAAAGTTACAGTGCGGTCCAAAGGGTTGCATTGAAAAGCCGTGATTTAGAATCAAATAAAACTAGGAATGAACCTGATTTAGGATTTATATAGGATTTAGACTCAAAGAAACATCATGATGTAAAATTAGTTTATAAAAGAGTGACATTGATCATGTGACTCTTTGTACAAACAGTTAGATGCTCTTCCATTGAACCTTAAGATGCTCTTTGGATCAACTCAAATCACACTGAACATGATCAGCGTTTACCCAATGCAGCTCGCCTGCTGCTGTCATGAAATCAAATTAATCAATTATCAAGACGTTATGAGGTTCATGTATACTTTTTTGTATTAACATTTCACTCAAATTGTTATGTTGAAAATATGTAATGAGAAAAAAAAAGTATTAAATTAGTATAATGCTCAATGTAAGCATTTTCAATAGTGATATTAGAAGTTTGGATCCCATTGTATGTGGGAACCATTTACATCTGTTTTTATAGTCAAAGTAATATTGCTTTGTTCACAAAACACAGGTAGTCCATTGTTCTTTCATGCCAGTTGCCATTTCATGATGACTGAGCTTGTTTCTGCAGTGTTAGACGTCTTTTGAGTTGCATAAACATTTGTGCAGCAGTATTTTTTAAAAGGGGGATTCGCCATGCCTTGTAAATCTGTCTCATGCTTTGAAGTCTTATCTGGCTCAAGACATGGATCGTAGTGCTGCTCTGATCCTATGGAATCCCAGTCCCTCGTGTGTGTGTGTGTGTGTGTGTGTGTGTAAGTCTGTGTGTGTTCCTACACTATGAACAGCCCCCAGAAAACCTTGACGCATGTTTTACAGTCATGTAATTAATCAAATGTAAAAGATAAAACACCTTTTTTTCTATGTAGTAATTTGACGTTGTTCATTTAACACATAAATCAGGTATTCAAGCAACTTGGATTGTTTTTCTCAGGGGCAAACTATTGTTAGCATACAAGTGTCTGTGTGCGTGCGTGCGTGTATTTATTTATTTAATTATTCTTTTTATAAATGTATAAATCCATTGCATTTTAGACAAAAATAGTACAAGTCAGTTCAACTTCAGTTTATGTCAAGTAATGACACACCCAGTAATTTATGCTGCAATCGAGCAGACTTCATACATTTTTTTTTTTTTTTAATCCATTAATAATTAAAACTGCATTTGTAACATTTAATAGCAATCCCTGTGTTTGTTCATTATAGGATGTGAATATTGATGGCCTATACAGCCTGTTAAAACGTGCTGTTACTCCCCCAAGTGGGCATAAAGCAGATCACATCTCAGAGTACCAAAATTATATAGCAGATTTTACGCTTTGGTTCATGAACCTAGAGAAACCAGTTTGCATAGATCTGTCACCATTTGCTATTAAGATTGGTGTAGTTGCTCTCTCTGGCCCCTCTATATATCCATATAGATATCCATAATAGATACGTTATAAAGTTGACATGTAAATCTGGTTTAGTCTACAGTGGAATAGTGTGCTCAAAAGCTGCACATGACTCAGCTCACTGACCTGGTCTGTCTGGTACTGCAGAATCAGACATTGCCATCATCTATCTTGCTGACTTCTGGTGGCATTCTCTCAGAGCTGCATTTCATAGGTTTGAATTGCTCATGCTGGACCAGAGCCCTGCTGATTCATCATATCTAATATGCATAAAGGTGACCTGGCCTGTTCATGTACTTATAGACCCAAGTTTATGCTAGCTTCAACACTCAGGACTCTTTGTTGTGGAGTATTGAGAATTGTGAGCCCTAACTTTAAATGCGTCAGCCAGGATATATGAAGTGTGTCTCTGTTTTGAAGCTCTGTTTGGAAGTTCTTTGAGTACCTTTTACAAAACATAACAATGTTTTTACTGTAGTAAAACAGGTTTTTGACAGAAACTATGATTAACATTCCGCACATTAGCCAAGTTTTTTAGTTTAACCTTGTTTTTCCTGTATTATTACTATGTTTTTACAAATATCATAATTAAATGAAGGTTACTGCTGTAAAACCACTACAAATATCTGGTTACCCAGGTAAAAAAATAAATACTTAAGTTGTACAAATATTGATGCACTTATTATATTTTTTATTATACAATACGAAGTGCATAACAAACATGTTATTTTGGAACAACTTTAAGTATGTTACGTGCTCTTTAAGACATGCTTAAAATAAATTTTAAGCTAATTGCAGTATATTTTAATATATTTAGTTGTGTTCAAATGGAACAACTACAAGTATCTTTAGTGTAATTTAATTGTACTTCTTCATATTATTTAAAATACACTTTTATACTTCTTGAAGTACAGTTAAATTACATTTTAAGCTTCACTTTAATGTGCCTCATCTTCAGCAGCACTTTGCATATAAAGCTATTTTTCAGCATTCTAATATGGTATATTAAAAAGTACAAACATCATTAAATGAGCATGGCATACACGTACACACACTTTCACATCTAGAAAACTTTAATGTACGATATCCTTTGTTCATTACAACAATACATTCCTTGAGTTACATTTAAATAGTACAGCAGCATATACAAACTCTTGACCAAAATGATTCTAATAATTCTAATAAATTAATGGTAAACTAATGGTTAGAGAGTCGAACTTGTAATCCAAAGGTTGCGGGTTCGAGTCTCAGTGCTGTCAGGGATTGTAGGTGGGGGGAGTGAATGAACAGCGCTCTCTTCTACCTTCAATACCATGACTGAGGTGTAGACCCTTGAGCAAGGCACTGAACCCCCAACTGCTCCCTGGGTGCTGCAGCAAAAAATGGCTGCCCACTGCTCTGGGTGTGTGTTCACGGTGTGTGTGTGTGTGTTCACTACTCACTGCTGTGTGTGTGCACTTGGATGGGATAAATGCAGAGCACAAATTCTGAGTATGGGAGACCATACTTGGCCACACGTTATGTCACTCACTTTAAATGGACAATCGTCTTCTTTATAATGGTTTTCTATGGGAAAATATTTAATATTAAATTTTGCCCATTGTGTTTATATTCTGGGTTCATCTGCTTGCCTGTACAAAGTATGCATAAGGTGTATACTGAATTTGGCCTTTAAATATCACTGTCTTACTACATTACTACTTAATGCAAACCTCGTAAAAGATAACTGGCTGTCAATGGAGGAAAGCCTTGTTTTGCCCATGTGGGCGTTCTTGTAAGGGTGTGACATCATATGTAGCAAACCAACCCCGTGACATCACGCGCTGTGGTATTGCAAGATGGCGGCGCCTTTGCTCCAAAAGCTATAGCAAAACATCCTTTTTTTCTTTAAAATGGTTACATTAATCGTGCTTGTTAAATATTTTTATTTTTAAAGTGGAAATCAGTTTACTAAATAATGTAAACTTGACTGACTGCTTAAATTCCACTTTAAATCAGAACTCCTCATTCATGATTTTATGACATCAATACTGCTTTATTTATTCAGAAACACAAGTATCTTAATGTTATTTGTGTATTTTACTTTCATTTTATTACAAGCAGGCAAACAGCGCCCCCTGAGTAAATAAAGTTTACTCAGGGGTAAACTGAGTTTACATTTTAAGCGTTTATCGGCCGATTCCGATAACATTCCGATAATATCGTGCATCCCTAGTAAGAATGCATATGCTTATTTTATAGCTAATTTATTTATGTGCAAGTCCATTCATATACTTCATTAAATATATTAAAATGTTACAAATGTTTTTCAAAAGTATGTTTTAAACGTCACAAAAATTATGCTTATGTTTTAGCATATAAGTGTAACAGCACATATTTATATGAGGGTTTAAAAAGACACATTTCTCTCACCAGGCTATACATATAGTAAATTAAATGCTAATAAACTTCCCCATGTCACTGCAATGAAGTTGAATAAATGCATCTTTGGTTCCTTGAGATTAAAAGAGCAAATCAAAGCAGAATAAAGCGGCTTTGTGTGTCTAAAGGTTCTCTATATCCCTCTCAGGATTTTTTTTTTCTTTGTGGCCAGGCAGGTTTAGTGGGATTTCAGCAGGGCCGGTTTATCCAGGGGAGAACTGGTGTTTGTGTGCCTCGGTAAGGAACTGCTCAAACCTGTTCTCCTCGTTAGTGGGGAGAAGAAGGAGGGGCTGCATGGAGAGGAGGAGGAGGAGGACAGGAGCACAGGGCGTATGTAACACTCTTCTTTTCTTCTTTTTCATTTCGTTCTAATTCCCATTAGTTTTCAATCTGATGTGTCTCTCCGGGGGGCTCCGGATGACACTGGCTTGACGAGGAGACCAACAGCATCACGTGATTGGCAGGTGAAGTGATTGACATCCACAAGGTGGCACGGGGTGAGTGAACTCGTTTCTCCTGAACATACTGTATTGACCAGATGTCATGTGTTTTGGTATTTATTTATTGAGCTATTGCATGATGTGATCAGTTATCAATAACGCACCTCGTCATATTTACAGAAACACAGTCACTCGTTATTCAAGCTATTTCAGTTGGGTGGGATGTTATTTCTTTTTTATTTGATCAGTGATATGAATGAATCTGGTCTTAGTATTACATTTTATTCCATCCACATCTATCTATTTCTAATATTAACGTTATTGTTTCTTATGTTTTTCTTTTCGTATTAATTGGAGTATTGAGGTTATTAAGAAAATTAAATTAATAATCACAGTTTATTTTTTGATAAATGAGAATCATTAAAAAGAACTATTAAAAAGTAATAATTGAATACTAATTATATAGAGTCCATTGACATTATATCATAAACTTAGTACATTTTCACAAAGTTTAACATTTGTTAGCAACTTCCTCTCTCTCTCTCTCTCTCTCTCTTTCGCGCTTGCTCACTCGCTTACATCTCTGTCTCTGATTCTCTCTCATATTTTTTTATTGTCTTGCCCTTGGTAATATACCAAGTATTAAACTGATAGTACCCTAAATACTTTATCATGTAAAACATGTAAAACACAAACAACTGCCAAAAAAACAAAACCCTAGCAAAATCATAGGCAGAGATTGCGTAATGTCAGACTTGATCCACCAATCCATCTCAGAAGCATACTTTCTCATGTATATTAATAATGTTATTATGCCCCAGGCCTGCTCAAAGACTCCACCTATCCATCATGTTGATTAACTGACTGATTTTGTATGTTTTAGATCAATTACAGTATGCAATATATGTAATATGCCACTTATTTAGTGACACCATGAATGACCTCTGACCCCAAATGTCAAGGTCACTGAGAGTCAGAGGTCAGATCTGATAGTTAACACCTATTCCTGTGGTAAATCTATACAGGTATATTCTAAATTGCTAGTAATCATTTTTTTGTGAAGTCAGCTCAAAGGAGTGGGTTTAAAACATTAGTTTGTGTGTGTGTGTGTGTGTGTGTGTGTGTGTGTGTGTAGATGTGTGTGAAAATTGAAGTTTGCAGTTCTGAGAGACAGGTTCCCTCTTGCTCCTTCTGCTGTAACATTCAAAACTGTTATCTAACGTATCCCGACATGCAGAGAGAGTGAAGGAGCAGGCGAAAATCACTCTGAATGCAAAATGCAAAAAAAGATTGTATGGGGGAGGGAGGGGGGCGGTAACTGCACCCTCCCAAGAACCCTCAGCGGCATGCTGTATGCATATACTGTATAATGACATTATGAGTCATTATAATGTATTTAGATTTTTCTATGTTGCTTTGCAGCACTGTTGCCACTTTGTATTGAAATTTAAATCCCTGTTTTATTAGAAAGTTTGTTTGTGTCCCATCAGTTTTAAGAGATGTTATGCTCTTCTATGCGTGTATCTGGTGTAATTTACAGTGCCTAGGCTGAAACTACCTTTCAAAAGTTTGGGGTCGTGAGATCTTTTGAATGTTTTTATAAAAGAAGTCTCTTCTGCTCACCAAGGCTACATGTTGTTGGGTCAGACAGTAATATTGTGAAATATTATTACAATTTGAACCCCATTTATAAGTTTTCTGCACATTGCATAGGTTATAAATAAACTTCCTGATCCTGTTTGTTTTTAAATGCTAGCACACACACACACACACACGTTGTGGGAATGCCATCTCTCCTTATTTCTTACTCTCTCACTCTCTATTTTACACACAGTCATACATGCATACACAAATAAAGTTTGGCCTGCGGTACACATCTTGCAGAACCAGTTTGGCAAGACCAGGTTTTAATAGCCTTGGTATATAGGAGTGTAGAAATGTAAGCTCATATTTTAGCAGGTTAAGTCAAGGCAACAGCAAAACATGAACTGGCACCAGTTGTACCCTAACCATGCATTGATTTAACAAATCTTTATCTTTTTCATGTTTTCCTTCATTTTTCCTTCCTATCCTTATTTGTAGGAAGACGAGTGAAGAGGCCGGTGTGTAGGAACACCAGCATGGCTGTGGAAAGCTTTCCTGAACTCCTGCAGAAACTGCGGGAGGTGCATGAGCATGATTTAGAGGGTAAGATCACCAATCTTTTTTTTTTTTTTTCTTGAACACTCACCAATAGACAACTTCACCAAACTCAGTAACAGTGACAATCAACAGGAAAACATCTTTACATCACCACAAAATAGATAACTGAAAGTGAGGTCACATTTACTGTTCCTTGGCGAAAATTTCACAGACGAAATCCAGTCATTTCAATTAGAAATCTGCATGATCAGGAGTTTCGCTCGAGGGTGAAAAAATTTCCCATGCAGATTTTTCTCTTGGTTAAGTTGGTCACATGAATTTGCTGCATTGACAAACAGAAAGCTGCTTGGTTTAAAAGTGACTTCCATGTGAGCTTTCCTTCACACATCACTAGACTGTTGACTCTGGACATTGGACCTTTTTTGCCTGCAAAACGTCACTAATGTGAATGCAGTTTAACAGTGGTGACAACAACAACAGTAACTGCAGAAATAAAATCAGCTAAACAATAAAAACTTAACCCTAAGCACAATTTATTCATGCTATTATCAAATGCTATGAAATCACTAATTCTTAATAATAAGAATAAATCAACAACATTGTTTAGTATGAATCTGACATTGTTTATTCACCATCATGTCATTCCAAACCTTTTTGACTTCCTTTTTTTTCTTTTATGTCTTTCTTTCTGAACTAAAGGAGATAGTTTAATGAATGAAGGTGGGGTGAATTCAACACAATGGCATTACATTGTGACTCACATTAACACTTCATAAAGCAGCCAAAAATATCAGCAAAAATAAGCGTGAACATGATATTTGAAAGAATAGTTCACCAAAAAAAAGAAAAAGACATTTAGCTGAAAATTTACTCAGTGTTAGGTATTCCAAGTTTGTTCCTTCATCAGAACAGATTTGGAAAAATGGATCCTCTGCAGTGAATGGGTGCCATCAGAATGAGAGTCCAAACAGCTGATAAAAACAAAACAATAATCCACAAGTAATCCACACGACTCCAGTCCATCAGCCTTGTGAAGCAAGAAGCTGCATGTTTGTAATAAACAAATCTATCATTAAGAAAGCAGTTCTAAACAAATATGTCAGTGGATTTTGATGTGAGAGGACAACAGGGGACTTTTTCACTGGATGAAGTGTTATTATGGATTATGGACTCGTATTTTGTCTGAAAGCGGCAGTTTAAAGTTAAAGCATCTTGATGGATTTGTTTATTATAAAAATGCAGCTTTTCGCTAAACAAGATGTTAATTGATGGACTGGAGTCGTGTGGATTACTTGTGGATTATTATGACAGCTGAGTACATTTTCAACCATTTTTTTTATTTCTGGACTTTTCCTTTAAAGGGGTCCTATTATGCTCTTTTACAAAGTCTTGATTTTGTTTGGGGGTGTACTAGAACATGCTCTCATGCTCGGTGGTTCGAAAAAAGCATTTTTCTAGATCTTTTTTATGCCCAAACATACACACTACACACTGACTAAAATTAAAAAAGTGAAAAAGCATAATACGACCCCTTTAAGTAAAATCATAACAGCTGCCACTGCTTTCCTATGTGCCATTTAGTGCTTCACACTCCAGTTGTCCAGATTCACTATGTGTTTTTCTCTCTCTCTACAGGGTGGCAAGAGAAAGTACTGGAGCTGACAAATGAAAAGAATATGTGAGTGCACATACCATATTTTTCAAGCTAAAATTGATTGACATCAAATTTGACATCCACATCAATAACGTTTTATGTGCATCCTGTTGTAGCGATGCAAAGCGCATAGAAGAACTTTACAACAGGAACCAGCAGATGAAAGAACAGCAGCGGATTCTTACTGAAAACATCAAACAACTGGAGAACAGGTGTGTGTGTGTGTGTGTGTGTGTGTGTGTGTGTGAGAGAGAGAGAGAGTCAGTTTTAAATGTAATCTCATGCACCACTGCCCACACTGTGTCTGTCGATCCTCAGGTTGCGGGCCGGGTTGTGTGACAGGTGTACAGTCACTCAGGACGTTGCTAAAAAAAGACAACAGGAGTATGAAAACTCCCAGCTCCAGAGTCTGCAGCACATCTCTCTACTAGGTACCCTTAGAGCCTTTATATGAAGAGGAAATATTATGGCATTGACCGTGTTGATTCCTTTTACACAACAAGTCCGATTTCCTTTGCGATATCATTAATCAGGTTTTACACAAATGTCATGCAGCTGCTGTCATTAAAGCAAAAGATGAACAAACCCTATAATAAGTCTAATCTAATCAATTATAGTCATATAATAACTACATTGTTACTTAAATGTTAATGTTTTTTAAGTAAATTCTTATCCTAATGATACTATTTGTAATAAAAA
Organism: Sinocyclocheilus anshuiensis; assembly: GCF_001515605.1. Classification (NCBI taxonomy): domain Eukaryota; kingdom Metazoa; phylum Chordata; class Actinopteri; order Cypriniformes; family Cyprinidae; genus Sinocyclocheilus; species Sinocyclocheilus anshuiensis. Next base: position 241,615 of record NW_015541488.1, on the reverse strand, counting down.
AAGCAAAAGAAAAGCCTTTTGGTCCCTACTGTATTTTTACATTACCATTCAAAAGTTTGGGGTTGTTAAAGAATCATCTTATGCTCACCAAGACTGCATTAATTTTATAAAAAAAATACAGTAAAACAGTAATTTTGTTAGTATTACAATTCTAAACAACTGTTATATATTTTAATATATTTTAAAATGTAATATCTTTATTTTTAATTTACTTTTATTCAGCAAGGATCCATTAAATTGATCAAAAGTATTAAATCAATCAATCTTATTGAACATAAACCATAAAACAGTCACCCTTTGCAATATTTGTTGACTTTGTTGTTATGAAGTCCATCTAGGTCACAGAGGAATATATGAATATTAATTATTTTCCTGTTCACTGCCGCAGTGAGTGAGATGAATGCAATAAAGAAAGAAAACGACAGACTGAGAGAGGAGCTGAAGGGCTTGAGGGATCTATCAAAGTGAGCGGCCCATTTGCTCAATATGCTTCCTTGCCATATTTGTGCAAATATTTCCTGTTGCTTTTCATGTGCAAGTTCAAGTCCTGTCACATAGTGGCACAATCTGATTTACTGTAATTGTAACCATGCAACACTAGCCAACATACTGTGGTCTGCACCAAATTTTGGGAAAAATATCACCTGATGTTGGTCACTTGTGGTCAGGGCCAGTTTAACAGACTAGTACAATGTATTGTATATAATAGTCATGCGTAAAAACTCCGTGCTTCACCTTCCAGTCAGCAGAATGGTCATTCAGAGGACACAATCACCCCAGAGTTCAAGGTGTCACCTGACACAGCAGTGACTGCTTTGACTTCACTGGCCTCAGAGCTGAAGTCCAGCCAGCAGAATCCACCAGGGGACGCCACTGTATCTGCAGCGACTGTCAAACGTGAGACGGACAATAGCCCAACTGACATCCTGAGTAAGTTACGGTTGGGTCAATTTCTGACATATATGAGAACCAGTGCTATTTTGAGATTACTACTACTGAATGTACTGAATGTATCATAGCTTGTTCACATCTGATGAAAAGATCTGTAATGTTCTTTATTCTGTACAGAGAAAGCTTCTGAACACAAACTTATGCAAAGCTGGGGCAGGGCGTTTTCATTTGTAAGCAATAATGAGTTTTTTCAATATTGTTTTTGATCTTTTAAATTGGTTGTTTTATAGTAAATCGTGTTCTTTCTATTCCCTTGTGTTTTTATTGGTTGCTGAAATTTGTGTTACTCTCTTGTAGGAATTGAATAAGCCCATGTTGCCCACCTCAAGATGGGGCACAGAGCACAGTGCTGAAAGGAGGTGAGACGAGCAGACAAAACAGACACACTGACACTGGATTTTGACACATCTTAATTCTTCTCCTCATGTGTCCACAGATCTTCCAGCGTGGACTTGGTTGAGCACAGACATTCCCCTTTGTCTCCTTCTCTTCCATCTCCTCGTAGTCTACTGAAGAACAATCCTATTTTTTCTTCTGTCGCCTCTGAGGATCGTAGCAACCGGCAACAAATCCACGCCCCCGTCCCCTTCCGGCCGCTTCCGATCAAGACCGGTCTAGATCGTCTGTCTATCCCGTGGTCACTCTCAGAATCAACTGACTGGGTAACATTAGCAGCCCGCGGCTCTGGTGTTGGTAGCGGGATAGCGGTTCACCCAAGCCAGACCCCAATTACCAGCTCAAACATTTTGCAATTCCCAAAACTGATCTCATCAAGCAGCGGCCTCCAGTCTCGCGCACATGGCCCAACACCTAGTGGCCTGCGGTCCTGGTCCCGCAGAAACCTGTCAGAGCATGCAGAGAGTAGAGAAAAGAGAGTGACAGAAGCCGTTACAGCGCCGCCCCAGTGGAAGGCCTCAGCAACGCAGCCAGAGAGGATTTTTGTAGAGAATCTGAGAGAGGATGAAGAGGAAGCTCCGTTAGACCTGTCTGAGTCGGGACGTTCAAAAAGCAAAGAGAAAGAGAAAACACACTCTCAGAGCGATGCATCTTCATCTTCATCTTCCTCACCACCTGCTACACTTTCATCGTCATCTCAATGCCCATCAAGCCCTCAGAGTGACCAGCAGACAGCAGACAATAACACACAGGTAAACTTCAAATCATGCAGAAATACCTCCTCAATAAAGACATTCCTTTGGTTGAGACAATATTTTATGAGTGTATCCCATTCATGCCTGAACAGAAAGCATAGAAAATCATGTTACAATGACTTTCAATCATGAAAATATGATAATTATACTTATAAACTGCATATCATATTATATTACCAAAGCTAAAAATTGTCAAGTTAAACATTTGTTTTCTTCACTTTGCAAGCTAACTGCTTAGCTAGCTGCTAGCTTTGCTTATTGCTAACTTGGTTACGAAATGCTCAGCTAGACTACAATAACAAAACAAATTCCTTTCTCTGTGTCTTAGTTTGCTTCCAGTAAGCAGGCTAACATCGTAGCCTACCAGCTTAGCAAAGTGCTAACTGCTAAATAAAAGCTCTTTTAATTAGCTAATACAAAATAATGCAACATTTTGATCAAGCATTCAGGATATTGCACGACTAGCAGTCTTTGCTCTCTGACACGAAAAGGTTCTGCTTTGACTTTGTTTCAAACTGTTTTTGCAAGTAGAGCAACAAATACACAAGATTACTTATAATATTGTTTCTAAAATGTCACTTTCTCAATATTAGCTTCTTGTGTATGAAACTCTTTGCATTTAACCTGTTGTATACTGTATACTAACTGTTGCACACCCAGGCTTCTTTGTGTTTGCACTGTTCCTGTTTACGAAGCCCTGGGCATATAGAAAAACAATAGATATTGTTGCCAAATAGATGTGGTTTTGTTAAATCATGGTCACATTGTACTATTTCTTTCCTTCATTTTAATGTAGTTAAATTGTGGCCACACTTTAAATAAAACTAGGGAACAAATTAGTACTATGATTTACCTAAAATGACTGAATGAATTCATACATTCTCTGGACATGTTTGTATTTACGAGTATGCAAATAAAATTGACTGTGAGGTTTGTTTCACATTACACAGCAGGAGGAAGCACAGGAAACATGTAAGGAGCAGAGAGAGGTAAAGGAAGGTGAAACATCTCCAGCAGCTGAAACGTCTGTCAGCTCAGAGGAGAGGAAAATCCCAGCACTAACCATTTCCCTCCAGCCAGGTAAAGCTTCACTCTTGTTGGTTGCTTTAAGTTTAATTGGACTGTTCTAATTGGTCTGTCTTGCCTTGCAGTTGTGGTTATGGAGTCCCTTAAAACAAGACGACAGGTAATCTTAGCACTGAATTTATGTTATGTCGTTATATTTCAAATAGCTTCAATTGAAGTTTTCTGATCTTATGAGATCAGTTGTAACTTATGCTTTATTGTGGTCGGCGGTGAAGGTGTCTGATCCTGGAAACAGACTGACGGAGCAAGAGGAGAAGGAGAACAATAGCATTGAAGCAAGCAGAAAAAGACCTGGACAGGATACTGATGGTAAGAGATCATTCATTCATTCATTTAAAGTTTATTCAATTAATACATTTAGCATCTTCTGAAATTTCACTTGTGTTGTTACATCTTAGCTCTTTCCCAGCGCTCACTAAAGGAGATTAAAATACGGCTGAGCAGGGGACATCAAGGAACCCATGCAGACTCAGAGCAAGGATGAAGGTCTCTTTTTATTTTTCACTGTTTTATGTTGATTGGCTTTGCTTAGTATTGTCATGAATATTTTTCTTCATATATTTCTTTTTTTATATATACAGGCAACGGATTTAACTATTATGTATGATCTGCTGTGGTTATTCAGACAACCATTTTGTTTTCACCCTTCACCACCAGTTTCCAAGTTCGAATCGCTGGTGTTCGCTTTAGTTTTCCAGAAAAACCAACACTAGACTTCAGCCGCACGCACCTCTTATCAACATAATTCTAGTGTATCGAATACAATGCATACTGCAGTGCAGACTGGAATTAAATAAGATATATTTTTTTCGTGTTCAAGCTATATCATTCAAACTGTATGTGGATGAATTTGTGCTGGATTAATTTGTTATTTTATTGTGTCGATTTCCCAGAAATCTTTAGCGCTACCAAAACAGGAAGCTTCACTTTATTCACTTTATTCTTCCTCTTTTATACCATATCATGAGTTTTTAATAAGCACATATAACAGGAGTACATGCAATTGCTTGCTGTCTTGTGTTGTTACCATTCTGTCATGTCAACACTCAGTTTGTGTTCATTCTCTCTTCCGTGTAAGAGGTGTCGCATCTCATCTATTTTTGTCTCTGAGCACTACAGCCTGCTTCTTGTAGATGTGACAAAATGAAAAACCCTCGGCTTCCCCTTTTGGTTTTTTTGAGATGTCAAGCATATATTTTGTAATAGTGAATTTTCCACTTGCAGCTGTAAAAGCTTTCAGAGTGTAAAAGGAGGAAGGGTAAAACTGTGAAGAAAAAAAATATATAATTTTTTTTTACTTTCTGTACCATTGCTTCAAACTAGACGTAAACCTTTGCTTTGCACTATTTTTTAGATAGTTTTAGAGATAATTTGGAGATATTATCTAACTAAAAGTCCTCACTTTTTAGACACTAGAAGGACATAGCAACTACCTAACAACTAATGTCTATCTAAATAAATACAAATATAAGTGCATTGCATGAAAAGATGGCTGTAGTCATACTTTGTGAATTATCACCTGTAATTGGGTTAGGATGTGGGGAACACCTATATTGTTGCAGGAAGAGGGTAAATAGTTTTCACTGTGAAGAACCTGAGAACAATTAAGAATTTTCACTTGAATATGCCAATCACCACAACACTTAGCTTGTTACTTTTGTATACTGAGCAAAGGTGTATGAGTTTAAAGTTACAAAGGTAAAAATCCAAATAAAAACCCTTGGATCAAGGTATCACACTTGACTTTCTGTTAATGTGAATATCTTCTCTCTCTCTCTCTCTCTCTCTCTCTCTCTCTCTCTTGTAAGTATTTGCATATTAGGAATGAAGTTGTTTTACCGTAGTATTTACTAAAGAAGAGGTTGATTTATGTATTTGCTCGTTTATGTTTCTCTTTCTCTGTCTCTTTCAAAAAAAGAGGGTGTTTAATCTCACCATCGGATTATTCGGTCTTTATGTAACTGTGAGGCCAGACCAACTGTTTGTTTGACTATTTCCAATCTAATAATAATACATCTGTGTGTTTCTATCTTCTGTTTATTTGAATATCTTCTCTCTCTCTCTCTCTCTCTCTCTCTCTCTCTCTCTTGTAAGTATTTGCATATTAGGAATGAAGTTGTTTTACCGTAGTATTTACTAAAGAAGAGGTTGATTTATGTATTTGCTCGTTTATGTTTCTCTTTCTCTGTCTCTTTCAAAAAAAGAGGGTGTTTAATCTCACCATCGGATTATTCGGTCTTTATGTAACTGTGAGGCCAGACCAACTGTTTGTTTGACTATTTCCAATCTAATAATAATACATCTGTGTGTTTCTATCTGTGGTTGTGCACTAATAGATACACACAGCTCGCTCTTCTAATCTGTTCTCCAGCAAATCTAAATCTGCCTTTGTTATTAATTTTTTGTTACTTTTCTCGCTTTTATTTTGATTTTAGTATCACTTATATTTGAAATCACTCTTTTTAAATATCACATTATTTGTGTCAAAATTTGAATGACACTGGCTGAACGAACAATGCTGTGTTTTTTTTTTTTCTCAGAAGTGAAGTGACATTGCAAGAGGTTTTTAAACAAGTTTTTTTGCAACCTTCACACAAAATACCCTGGTTTCACAGTGTTGTACGAAGACTATTGCGAGAATATGACACGCGGATATTGAAGCGGAATATTCATGACAGATTTCCTCTGACAAAACAGTGTCTCAATACTTACTAAGCTCCCTGCCTAGACAGCATTTTGAGCGTCATAAGAGCTCGATTTATTTTTGGCTATTATCACCTCGTTACGAGTCGGATGAGCTCAGTGTGTATGTATGAGCTGAGCTATACTTACAACGGGCCTGGTGTCCTTCACTGTTGCCTAGGAAGGCGTTTCAGAAGTTTTTGAGACACAGCCGCTAACTTCCTCTTGGACAGTACGGCGCGAGAGTCTCACTGAAGCGCATCACTGATGGAGGAGCCGGCGTGAAGCGACCTCAACATTTCTACATCTCGGTCAACTAGCGAGATTTTGTGAATAAAGAAATATTATTTTCGTCTGGATTGCGACTTAAGTGGTAAGTTATCTTAAAATATTTATGTTTATTATTATTTACATCGAGTTGTTATTTAATTATGTTTTTCTTCATTATTTCTATGTCATTGTTTTTTGTAGTCAAACGATTAAGACTTTTCGATTAAGACCCTATTCTTTAAAGATGATTTTCTATTTTCGTTTTTTAAAGACGTTTCTAGCTTTCATATGCACCTAAATTAAATAGTCCTAATATTAACATTTAAACTTAATTTAATGTATCTCCTTAATGCTATTTGTCATAAGCTACTCTTTAGTTTTCCTGACTGTTTTTGTCGTTTATCTGTAAACTAGAATCTGGTCTCTTATCTCCTGTGTTAATTTAGAAAGAGAGAGAGATATGTATCTGGTTCACTCAAGACTCATATTTAATCAAATTATTTAGTTGGTTATTCTTTTGCTGAATTCTTTACTCGGATTAATTTCTAACGTATGACACAGTTACTGGGTCACATCCAGTAGGTTACATGTTTTTATTTAAGCGCAGTCCTGTGTTTGAGGAACCCGCATGTTTCTTTGAAATAATATCATGCTTTAGCTTTAGTTATACTGGTACTTCCGTAGTTCACTATAGTTTCACAGACCATAACAATATCAGAGTACACATTTAAATATTTATCTTCCTCCTTAGAGGCTCCATCTCCGCACGTAAAAGGACACTCAAAAACACTCTTTACAGTTATATTTCACGATTCTCTATTGGCTGTTGGCCTCCTGAAGTCAGTAAGCTGTGGTGCTTTCTGACAGTTTGCACATACAGTGTGTTTCTGAAAGAGAAAACAAATAACAATGAGAAAGTCCTGACAAGGAAGGTGGAATTGATACATCCCACATTTGCATGTGTGGTTAAATGAAAAGAGCTGTAGTTCTGAGTCTCCCTGTGCTCCTGCGGGAAAGGTGGAGGTGGTTCCTCTGAGCCCTGGGGCTTTGAGGGACAAAATAATCTTTGGATGGGATGGGCGACACTGTTGAAAGGCAAATCTGAATATTTCCTCCGGGTACGATCAGTTATCGGATTCTGAGTTGGAAGAAGGAAATGTACATGTGATCAAGCCAGCAATTAAGCAGATTGAGAGGAGACTAACTGAATGAAAGCTTGAAGAGTCATCAACTCCCTTGTGAAAAGAAGTACACTTTAGTATAGCTTTCATTAAAGTACTTATTACAGAAATAATATAATTTTAAAAAATACAGTGCAAACGATGTTTTCAGACACTTATTGGCAATTGAATTGAAAATGTAATTATAGTTTAAATTTATATGCTATTAGTTGAACTTAAGAGTGTTTTTAACCACTTAAGTATAGGGCTTAAATCTTTATATGTGATTTCATAATTCAATTGTCTTGAAAACATGGTTAAAGTACTGACAAGCATTTATGATAAACTAAAATTAAGTGCTTTAGTATAGTCAGCACACACTTACGTGTGCACGTTTTAAAGTCTGATAAGAAGAATTGTCATGAAAATGTACTTAAGTGGCCTTTTATTTCAGTATTATTATATTGTTTTCAAGCACAGCTTATTTAAAATACACTTCTAAGATTTGAAGTGTACTACAAGTGAACATTTCATAAAATTAAGTGCACTTCTTTTTCACAATGACCCTGGTCCCATTAAAGAGTCAGCCAGTGAAACTAAAAAAAAAAAGCATTTGAAATCAAAAGCAACCCAAAGCAATAACAAGAACACCTTCAAATAAAGAGAAAGCAGAACATAGGTGAACAAGCTACGGGAAACAAGTTTTAAATGCGCCACATATTTCTCAGACTAATTGCATCTACTGAAGCACGCAACTTTAGCAGTTCTTAAATTACAATTCAGTGTTCAGCTGAATGCAGCTATATTGAATAGACTCTCCAGTGACATTTCTACAATTTTCTTCTTTATCATGGTTATCTTCAGGACAAACAGACTGGTCATTGATATGAAATATGGTGTTGTGGTTTTGTGTAGGGTCATGCATGTCCAGATTAACAGAGCACAAGTTAGTAATCAAGCATGAAACGAAACATGAACCTGCACCATAAGAGTACATTGCACTCGCATGACAAGAGATGCAAGTTGAAGGTCCTTTGTTCTTTAGTGATAGCCACATAGAGGCCGAAGAGCTCAGAAGCATGCGGTTTCCACTCACCTCTCATTCAAAAGTGGGGGAAAAGTTGCTTTTTTTTTTTTCAACAGTCGACCAAGTTGGAATCTATTTGTGATGGGAGGCAGTTCTGCACGTTTTGGTTGATTAATTTCTGCTACGTTCTCAGAAAAGTGTTAGGGTGTTAAGGCTAGCTGATTTGAATCAACTTTAAACATTAGGCCTTAACCAACCACAGTTTCCACTGAGCAGCTTCCGCATGTGCATGTGTGAGAGAGTTAATGACAAAACCACAGGCGAGAGAGAACTGCAGCCTACAACGTGGAAGTCAGTACGAGAAACCGGTTATTTTGACTTTCACTACATTTATCGGTCAAGGTTACATTTCCCAAAAGAGTCATAAACCTAAGTAGATTGCAGCAACCAATGGCACCAAGGTTCTCTTTGATCTACATAGGCTTACAATGATTTTGGGAAATCATGTTTATTTATGTCTGACTTATAATATTGTCAATACTAATCTGACGTATCCTCTTACAACTCACCACTTAAGTTAATCTTGTTGTACCGTAGGCCAAAACACGTGGCATTTAACATGGCATTTAATACATTTGAGTCATGTATAGCACATTACAGTCATTTTTCCATCATAATCTGTACAATACATGCTTTTCGAAGCAACAAAATTAACCATTGTTCAGTGGGAACTCAGAACAGCCCATGTTTTGCATATTTTCTATTTCTGGAAATGTTGTTCTGTTTTTAAACAGGCAAGGACAACCTGCATTAGTGTCTTCTGTTGTTAACTCTTCAGGCCTCAACATGGGCTGTGTGGGGACCAAACCGGAGCAGGATCCTATTGGCAAATCGATGGGCAACAGTGACAGCTCCAACCAGACAGCACATTACACCAAAGACCCCACGGCAGGGTCCAAAGCTGTAAGTAGAAGCATTTTGGAATTTCCGATTAAATTGAAAAGACATCTTTTGAGGGTTATTCCTGAGCATGATTTCTAGTGAAAAGTGCTGAGTTGAGCTAAACCATCAGTATTGGTGGTTTCAGCACACATTGTGACTTCAAATACTGTGCTTCCACTTTCTTATAGACTGAGAGACAGAGTAGTCTCTAAAGTACAGCTGTACGATCATCTTGACTTTGCATATATCTGTATATCTGTTTAGATTTACTTAATTTATATTTCAGTTTTAGAAATATTAGCTGCCAAGGCAACATTTTTCATTTTCATTTAAGTTTTCATCTAAAATGTATATTTTATTTAATTTCAGTTTTATTTCAGTTATTGAAACTTAATTTGTTAAATAGTTTTAGTTTTAGTAACGACCGTACCTGTCAACCCTCCCATTTTTCCCGGGATTCTCCCGTTTTTTACCATTCTATCCCGCTATCATCCCTTTTAAATATTTTCCCGTATTTCTCCCGTATTTTTAATCTTTCTATTAAAAAAATCCCACTGGCCGTATTTTATATGTTTGCCACATTCGCTTCCGGTAAAACTCCCGTAATTTGTATGGGCCAAACCTCATTATATGAATAATCACGTCAACAAATTCAAAGGTTGTCCAGTTGCCTGATCTTGTATGAAACGTATCTTTCTCACACGATCGACACATACAAATTTCAACCCATTTGTCCCCTCAACTTGGCAACCTACAGCCCAGTGATGCTACTGATATGTGCGCAGGGGAAAAAGGGCGCATTTTGACAAGAAGATAAAGAATTATAAAACTCTAAAGATATAGCTTACACTAAGATATATTTATGTTGCTAAATGAATATGATTGTTTGATAATAATATTTTATGAATAATATTAAATTAATATAAAAATAATATAATAATAAAATATAAAAATTGTTACTTTTGCCCCCCCCCCGGCCCTATTTTGGTATCCAAATGTTGACAGGTATGGTAATGACTTAAAAAGAGTTTGAAATGTTTATTTGTTTAAATAGATATCCTTTATTTGAAAGCCTCAGACAGGTCTGTTTTTATGCTCAGAAAAGTGAACTAGTCTAGTTTGTGAACTAGAAAAGTCTAGTTTGGTGTTTTAAATACTACACCTATTTTTCCATCTACAGAACAGAAGCCTCTCCAACCCTACTTCTGGGCCAGACAGTAAGTGAAATTGTCTTTGATGTCTAGTAAATAGGATTTCTAGTAAATAGGATGTCTCATTCAGAATGCTAGAGTATTGTAATATATTAAAATACTTAAAAAACATTTTTTTTTAAATACAGTCACTACAACTCATATGGATGACCTTGTGGGCAAGAGTAAAATCATACAGCGATGTGTCGTAAACATGAAAAAGTAGCTTGTTTTGAGGTTTAGTGGCGACGCAGACAGTTCAATCTTTTCCACATGCATTTCATTCAACCTCAATGTGTGCTGCAGCACAGGCAGTGTATACGCCAGCTATCAAGTCTCAACCTTTAAATTGCTGTATAAAAAGTATATGCTCACTTTAAAACCTTTGTCCCCTGTTGGAATTGTGGTAAGTTCACTGCTTGGTATAATCGAAAAGCAAGTGTTGTTATGAACACTATCGTGTGACACCAGTCTGTTTCTTACTCCGAAACATAGTGAATTTGTGATCACAGCTCTTGCACACTAAAGATTTCATTTGCCTTTAGCTTCAGAGAACATTACCATAGCTCTGTATGACTATGAAGCTATGCATGAAGGTGACCTGGGCTTCAAGAAAGGAGACAGACTCAGAATCCTTCAGGAGTAAGTAGACCTGTCATTCTATATGAGGATTTAACATGCAGTATCTCGTTTCTTTGATTGATTGATTGATTGATTGATTGATTGATTGATTGATTTATTGATTGGTTGATTGATTGATTGATGTGTTTAGGTCAGGTGAATGGTGGAAAGCAGCATCTCTCAGCACTGGTCAGGAGGGCTTCATCCCCAGCAACTATGTTGCCAAGGATACTCTGGAAACTGAAGAGTGAGTAAATATAGTTTGTGCACATTTGTAGTGATATAATATAATATAATGTAATAATATTGTGCATATATATGTAATAATATTGTGTATATAATATAATATAATATAATAATATTAAGCAGAAATGTCTCTTTAGCAACCAATCAGCATATTAGAATGATTTCTGAAGGATCATGTGACACTGAAGACTGGAGTAATGATGCTGAAAATTCAGCTTTGCATCACAGGAATAAATTACATTTTAAAATATATTCAATTAGAAAACAGTTCTTTTAAATTGTAATAATATTTCACAATATTACTGTTTTTACTGTATTTTTAAACAAATATACATTGACTCATTGAGCATAAGTGACTTTCAAACGGTTATAAGTTTTTAATGTAATTTTTAATCTATTTATGTATGTGTCTACAGGTGGTTTTTTAAAGGTGTCAGCAGAAAGGATGCAGAGAGACAGCTACTGGCATCTGGAAACAAAATAGGATCTTTTATGATCAGAGACAGTGAGACCACCCAGGGTACGTTCAGCACAGTGTTAAAGCTGAAGGGTTTTAGACAAGGAGTGTGATACTAAAGAATTAGCAGTGCTCATTTTTTACATCGGAAACATTTTTACTTCAACTGCACATCTACCAGATCCTTATCTGCTCTTCAAAACATCTGTATCTCCCCCCCTCAGGAAGCTACTCTCTGTCTGTCAGAGACTGCGACCAAACAGGAGACACTGTGAAGCATTATAAGATCCGCACACTGGATAATGGCGGTTTCTATATTTCCCCACGTATCACCTTCAACACCCTGCAGGATCTGGTCAGCCACTACAAGAGTAAGTACAGAGTGCAAAGATCTGGACACATTTCATTGGATAATACATGTATTTTTAGTCGTTAGTGTTTGGTGAGAATTTTACCAACCGTTTTCATGAAAGATTGTTCACCACTGTAAAACCATTCATGTAAAAATTTACATCTACAGAGCAAAGTGATGGGTTGTGCCAATCTCTCACTAGTCCCTGTTTGAGTCCCAAACCTCAGAAACCTTGGGAGAAAGATGCCTGGGAGATCCCACGTGAGTCCCTCAAAATGGACAAACGTCTGGGAGCAGGCCAGTTTGGAGAGGTCTGGATGGGTAAGACACATACTGCGTGCTCTAATATGTATTTCTTATGTGTCTATTTACTCAAAAAAAAAAAGTTGTTGTGCAGCATGGTTTGTTTAGTAGGATCTGAAAGATTTTCTCAGCTTGTCCAGGATAAAATGCAGAGCTAAAATGGATGGTTATGACTCTAAAAAGTCAAATTTGAAGTTTCCAAGCATTAGCAGTAAAATGCCAATGAACTCATAATTTATATTAATATGCCAAGTATCTATGTTGATTGGCAACAACTAACTGCCTATAGTGAGGGTAATGATCTATATTACTTGGTAAAGGAATAGTTTATTATACAATATTATTATATTATTATATATATATATATATATATATAATTCTTATTTTTTTTATATTATATTATTATATTTATTATTATTATATTATAATATTATAAATTAAATGTTTATGTTATATATATCATAAATATAAAATGTATCATATTATACTAAAAACAATAAGCCGTGTGAGAGAGTGTGAGATTTACAAATAGAGTGGCATATTGCTTTATTAACAGAAAATACATGAGACAAAATGTAAGTAATTTATATATGAATCACAATGACACTGTTATTTAGTCACAAATTATTCTTACAGGAATACATCTTTAATTTTTTAATTACAAACCTAAACAAAAACACTGTACCTAAAAAAAACTGACCTGATCTCGAACCTGATCTGAAACCCGAGTTTTTCATGTCCTGCCACACTTTGGGCAGGGAGGAGCAGACACTAATAATGATATAGTGAAAATGAAGAATCCCAGTGTTAACTCGTCTCTGTTTGCTTCTCAGCAACATACAACAAGCACACAAAAGTGGCAGTGAAGACTATGAAGCCTGGCACTATGTCTGTTGAAGCTTTCCTAATGGAGGCCAACTTAATGAAAACCCTCCAGCATGACAAACTGGTCCGTCTCAACGCTGTGGTCACCAAAGAGGAGCCCATATACATCATTACAGAGTTTATGGAGAAAGGTGTGAGTGACTCCAGACTCCAATGTGCAAAACATGGCTTTATACATCTTTGTTATTTATCTGTTTGTGTGCATGTGTTTTACAGGCAGTTTACTGGACTTCATTAAAAGCGATGAAGGGAATCGTGTCCAGTTGCCCAAACTGATTGACTTCTCAGCACAGGTGAGGTGGTTTGAAGGTCTCATTTGTTCAGTTAATGTGCTTTTCTCCTACATATTGAGTCACATGTTCCCTTGATGTGGAGGACAGGTTTGTCTTTGTAGATTTTAATATTCAAATGTGATAACTGACAGACAGTTATATTTGTGTACAGAGGTGTGTGTGTGTGTGTGAGAGAGAGAGAGAGGGTGGAGTCCACCATTAACATGACAATCTAACGCTTTTACTTTTTGTCACTGTTAATCCACGATAATAGCAGCTTGTTCTCTCTATTGTGCAAGTGATTCTTTAAAATAGTGAAATATACACTTGTGGTCAAAAGTAAGGAATAATTACATTTTTAAATGTTTTAAAAGTAGTCTCTTATGCTCACCCAGACTGAATTTATAAAAAAAAAACTATTAAGCTTTGAAACTGTTTTCAACATAAGAAATAATAATAAATGTTTCTTGAGCATCAAATCAGTATATTAGAATGATTTCTGAAGGATCATGTGACACTGAAGACTGGAGTAATGATGCTGAAAATTCAGCTTTGCATCACAGGAGTAAATTACATTCTATATATATATTAAAACAGACAACAGCTATTTGAAATTGTAAGAATATTCACAAAATTACATTTTTACTGTATTTTTGATCAAATAAGTGCAGCTGAGCATAAGAGACCTAGTGAGCATAAGAAACGTCTTTCCAAACTTAAAAAAAATAAATAATGAAAAACGATTTTAATTTTAGTTAGTTTTGACCACCAGTATGCATTCAGAATCAGGTAATATGGAAGTTATACAAAAAAAGTATAATATTTACAAGAAATATTAGGTAAATATGACATATTGTCACTGATGTTTCATTCAAGTGAGGATTTTGAATATGAAAGTGTGTGATGGTTGCAAAAAAGGGTGCAACACTGAGTTGGAAACAGGAAGAGAATTGCAAGCACTTAACAAGACAGATGTGAATGTGCCCTGACTGATAAGAGGATTCACACAAACACACACACAGACACACGCATGCACACACACACACCATTATAGCTTATTGTAGCTGTTGCTGACTAACCTCTTGCTCTCAGTGACACAAACCCGGTATAAGTACATCATTAAAAGTAACTAAAATATGATTCCTTTTCCTGACTTTAGACAGCAGAAGGCATGGCTTACATTGAGCAGAGAAACTACATTCACAGAGACCTTCGTGCTGCCAACATCCTGGTCAACAAGAGTTTAGTGTGTAAGATTGCCGATTTTGGACTGGCCCGTATCATAGAGGACAACGAATACACTGCCAGAGAAGGTTAGTCTGATAAACAGCCAACAATAATGTAGAGAAACCGAGTTAATATAAGTTGGTAAACTGTGGATAAATGCATGTTTCTTTATAAGTTATTGTCAGCGGAAGTCATGTTAATATTTTTCTTGTGACCACAGGTGCAAAGTTCCCCATAAAATGGACAGCTCCAGAGGCCATAAACTATGGTTCCTTCACGATTAAGTCAGATGTGTGGTCCTTTGGCATTCTGCTCACTGAAATCATCAGCTATGGTCGCACGCCATATCCAGGTTAGTGGTCACCACAGTGCACTGTGAATATGCTAAATGGGTCATTCTCTGGAAACTGTGGCATTTGTACCTACATTTTTGTATGAATTCTGAATTATTTTTTAATTGATTTAACTTTGTTTTCAAGTATTTTACACTGCAAAACTCAACAAGTTAAGTTAACTAAAAATTTGACAATTTAAATCATCACAAAATTTAAATCATAATCATTATCATCACTGCCTTATCAATCATTTAAGTTCAAAAATATCTGAATAATACTAAAAGCCTGCAAAAAGTGCATTTCTTGACATGAAATTAAAATATAAACTCTCCTCAGCTACTCAGTGTAGCTAAAACGTAACTTTTAAAAAAACGTAAAAAAAAATAAGACATAAATTCTAGTAACTGTTTCAGTTCTCCTTAGTTTAGTTCACATAACTTAGTGCAGTGAACTTTCAGTAATAATTGAGTGAAACAAACTCACTTTATGCTACTGTTCAAAAGTTTGGGGTTGGTAAAATTTTGAAAGACATCTCTCATGCTCACCAAGGCTTCATTTATTTGATCAAATAAATTATAAACAGTAATATTGTGAAATATCATTACAATTTAAAATAATAGTTTTTTATATATTTTAAAATGTAATTTATTCCTGTGATGCAAAGCTGAATTTTCAGCATCATTACTCCAGTCTTCAGTGTCACATGATCCTTCAGAAATTATTCTAATATGCTGATTTGCTGCTCAAGAAACATTTCTTATTAATATCAATGCTGAAAACAGTTGTGTTGCTACTTTTGTGGAAACATGAAATATTTTTTCAGCATTCTTTAATGAATAGAAAATGAATATGAAATAGAAATCAATTGAATGCATTCTTGTTGAATAAAGCTATTCTTACCAACCTCAAACTTTTGAACGGTATTACATTTAATACATTTCTCTTTTTAATTTTACTGTGTATTTTTACATCTTTGTTTTTCATATGAATAGCAGCTTATCTGCATGTGTCTATTCATCATCATTACAATCATTACATTCATAGAATAAGAAAAGCTCTGTTTAACGCTGTTATACTGTGACATTTCCCTTTTAAAAATAATAGTTAGATATTTCCGTCATCATATTTCAGGGAATGACCTAATAAAATTAAATCAAACAGAAGTAAGTTTCAGGCTTTATCGTATCTGGTGCAGTAATATTACCGGTAGCTATGGTCTTGGTATATTGAGTCTGAAGTGAGAAAATATGATTTTTCAATATGAAATTTCAACAATAACCTTTTAAAAAAACAGTTTAGAAAATGCTTAAATTGTTAAGCTCAAATTGCACAATTCCCAGAGAATGACACAAAACTAAATTTGTACTTACAGCAGATGCTCAAACTGTTTACGGTGTGTTTAGGTATGACAAATCCAGAGGTGATCCGTGCTCTGGAGAGAGGTTACCGTATGCAGCGTCTGGACTCCTGCCCTCAAGAGCTCTATGACATCATGCTGGAATGCTGGAAGAACAAGCCAGAGGACAGGCCCACCTTTGAGTACCTGCAGAGTATACTGGAGGACTTTTACACTGCCACGGAGAGCCAGTATCAGCAACAGCCTTGAGATACACACACACACACACACACACACACACACACTTTGACATGACTTTGATCTTGCATAAATCCCTATAAGGAACTCTCAAAGAAATGTACACAACTTATCCATGCCAACCTGTTGACTTTATACATATATAGTGAAATCAAGTGTGAAAAGTTATAGTGTGTTATTTAATGACATGTAACTGAATACAATTTCAAAATCGCTGTAATAGCAGATTTATTCCTATCATGCAGAGCCCTTTGCCTTTCACTGAGTGTTGCACAATAGAAGCTATATAAAGACATAATTTTATTCTAAAATGTATTGTCTTTTTCATTTTACAACTTCTCTTATGTATTTGTAAAGACCTGATTACAGATGTATTTTATAGCTAATCATATGTATATGTGCATTGTAATTGAGAGTACACATAAGAGCATTAAAATAAATTGTAGTTTTGATTGCTTATGAGAAGATTATTTCTAAAACTTCAACCTACATTAGGTTTCAAAGATGTTGTTGTGGATTATCAAATGTATATTTGCTCAGAAAACAAATCAATATTAAACCATTGCATTTCAGGAAAAAAAACATCTGTACCTAAGGTAGTTATGAATATTTCTTGAAGTCTCTGTAGGTTGTTATTTTATGCTATTGTAGTTTATTAGATTTTTTTTTTCTACAGATTTTCAGGTTTGGTACTTTTACAAGCCTGAAGCTATTTCTCAATGGATATGTATCTTTAGGTACTTGTACATCTTTTGTTTTGTTGCTTTTTTTTTTTTTTTTTTTGTGCAATAATAGTAAAGGATTTATGTGACATTCTTTTTTTTCTAATTCCCTGCAATCATATGGAGGCTTTATTAACTTTAGTTGTGGCTTCATTAACATGTAAAACATGATGTTGATTATGCAGCTGATTTTCAGTACACTTTTCCATGATGTAAAGTATTTTCCAAAGAGTTACCTGTAAATGTATGTAGTGTGTATGCATGTTTTTACAATTAGTCTATAAAACAAATAAATTAATTTTAATTTTGAGTAGTGTGAAGGAAAATATCTCATTCACACTCATTCTCATAATAGTGCTACAAACTAGTCAAATTATTTTATTGATTCATTTATTAAACCATGGAAAATTACCACATTATTAAGACATAACTAATACTAATGATAGCAATATAAATATTTATACAGTGGGTACATCACATTTTGTTGCTTTGCAGCCTGAAATGAAGATGGACATAGTTTTTGTTTTATCAGCTGTATTTACTCTGTGCAACTTATAACATCCAAGTGAAAGATAGAACACCAACATGTAAAAAATAAATAAATAAATAACAGAATCACTGAGTTGGAAAAAAAAAACTTGGCACACAAAGTCATTTGACTTTCAACTGTGATCAGCTGTGGTCATTTTGATTAGCTCAGCATGAAAAGAGCTTTCCTGGAGCATTTCAGTTCTTGGTAGTGCAACTGAAGCAAACAATCAACTGTGGGTGGCAAGACACTGTCAAAAGATCTCCGGGATAAAGTTGTGGACAGGCATAAGTCAGGAGATGGATAAAAACATTTTTCAAAGGCTTTATCAATGCCTAGAAGCATTGAAGTCTATTATTAAGATGTGGAAGGTATTTGGTAAAACACAGACCCTCCCTGGATCAGGACATCGCTCCAAACTGGATGAAAGAGCCAGGAGAAAACTGGTCAGAGAGGCTACCAAGAGGCCAACAGCAAATCAAAGACAAAGCCAAAGAGCGGTCATTGTGTGCATGTGACAAGCAAGCAAATGTATTTATAAAGCACATTTACAAACAACAGATGTTGCTCCAAAGTGCTTTACAATGAAATAATTCACCAATAAAATAAAGAAAAGACGTCACCAATAAAATGTAATATTACATGCAACAAACACAGTTTATTCAAAAGCTAATGAAAATAAATAAGTTTTTAAATAAGACTTAAAGGTGGCAACTGATGAAGCTGACCTCACATGGAATGGAAGACTATTCCAAAGTTTGGGACCTACCACAGAAAAAGCACAATCTCCTTTCGATTTAAAATTACTACGCGGCAAACAAACAGGAGAATTTTGAAGCCAATCCTAAATTTAACAGGAAGCCATGTAAAGATACCAGTACAGGGGTAATGTGGTTCCTCTTTCTTGTTCCCATCAAAAACCTTGCAGTTGCATTCTGCACTAGCTGCAGGCGGGCCAACGCTGTCTGAGGGAGACCAATATATAACGAATTACAATAATTAATGTAGACAAAATAATAGAATGGACCACAATTTCCAAATCCTTCCTGGAAAGAAAATGCTTCATTTTGGCAATTGATCTCAAATTAAAAAAGCTACCTTTAAAAACGGCACTGATCTGTGTATTAAAATTAATGATGCATCGAAAAATTACCCCTAGACTCTTAACATGATCATCAAGCTTTGAGGATAGTAAACCTAGCTGACCAGCAAAGGTAGGTGACATAGGAGACCATACAATCAAAACCTCATTCTTACTCTCATTTAATTGAAGAAAGTTGTTAGAGAGCCAGAGCTTAATATCAGTATAGCATTCATGTACTTTGTCCAAAGAACAGGATTCACCTACCTAGGCTCACTGGAAAATAGAACTGAAGATCATCGGCATAACAATGGTAAGAAATACTATACAGTATTTCTGAAAAATGGTGCCCAAAGGAAGCATATATAAAGAGAACAGCAACGGCCCCAAAATCGATCCCTGCAGAACGCCACACAGTAAAGGAACCGATGTGGAAGATGATGCAAACCACTGAAGGGCTGTGCCCTGGACACCAACCCAACACTCCGAGCGATTAAGAAGAATCGTATGGTCAATCGTATCAAAAGCAGTACTTAAATCTAACAAAACTTAAACAACCTGTGATCCTGAATCCAACGATAATAGGACATCAATAGTAAGTAGAGCAGATTCGGTGCTATGGAAGGTCCAAAAGCCAGACTGGGATACCAAAAGTATTCAAATATGAAAAAAAGCTGTGAGTAAACCACTTTCTCTAAAATCTTGGAAATAAAAGGCAATTTAGAAATAGGTCTAAAATTATTACATACTGTGTGATCCAGATGAGGTACAACAATATCACTAATTCTCCACAAATGTGGCATATATGGGAGTTGCAAGAAAAAATCCACTCCTCAAGAAAAGCCACACAGTCACGACTGCTCTTTGTCAAAACACACCTTGAAGATTCTGAGGCAGATGAGACTAAAATTTAATTATTTGGCCTCAAAACCAAACGATATGTCTGGCAGAAATCCAATACAGCTCACCATCCAAATAACAGCATTCCTCCAGTAAAGCATGGAGGTGGTAATATCCTGTTATGGGGTTGTTTCTCTGCAGCAGGGACTGGAGCTCTTGTCAGGATAAAAGGAAAAATGGATGGGGCAAAATACCATTAAATTCTTGAGGACAATCTGTTGCCCTCTGCCAGAAAGTTGTTAATTGGAAGAAGGTTTCCCTTCCAACATGACAATGACCCAAAGCACAGAGCAAAACTGAGCACACAGTGGTAGAAGGAGAAAAAGGTGAATGTTCTTGCATGGCCTAATCAGAGCCCAGACTTAAACCCCATTGAAAATCTGTGGAATGAATTGAAGACTGCAGTCCACAAACGCTCACCATCAAATTTAACTGAACTTGAGCAGTTCTGCAAAGAAGAGTGAGCAAATATTCCAAAGTCTAGATGTGCAAAGTTAGTAGAGACAGAGACATATCCCAACAGACTAAAGGCTGTAATTGAAGCAAAAGGTGGTTCAACAAAATACTGACACAAGGGGGTGATCCTTTTTCCAACTCAGTGATTCTGTTTTTTTCTGACATGTTGGTGTTCTATCTTTCACTTGGATGTTATAAATTGCACTGAGTAAATACAGCTGAATAAAACAAAAACTGTGTCCATCTCATTTCAGGCTGCAAAGCAACAAAATGTGATTATTGTAAAGGGGGGTGATTCTTTTATATACCCACTGTGCGTGTGTGTGTATATATTATCCATTCATATTAAGGTTGATATTACTAATGATAAAGAATTAAAGGCCACAGTGTATTAAAACTGTATAAAAATTAATAAGGAAATTGAATCCATAAATCTTCACAACTACATATATTGATAAATAAGAATTACATTTTAAATTCCTCGTTTAAATGCTGAAACTTCCACTGAGCTGTTGCCACCCTCTTTTGTCAATATTCATAAGCCTTGACTTCCTCGTGAGCTTTGAGAGTGAAATGACATCCTACCGCCAATAAAACACCAAAGAAGAAGAAGAAGAAGAAGAAGAAGAAGAAGAAGAAATTACATCCTTCCTGGAGAAAGGGTTGACAACACTGGACTGTGACTGGAGCATTGATGGAAGGAAGTGCAATAGGGAAACATCAGTCAGGATTGTGTACTACATGCAGTGAAGCAGAGACTATTGAGCATGTACTTTTACATTGTGCAGTATATACCAAAGAAAGAGAGGAGTTATTTAAGAAACTGAGAAACATAGGAGTAATTAATTTCACTATATCAAATCTTTTAAGTTGTGCCTCAGGACAGACAAGTACTATGAGAGAAATTCTTAGTTATCTGAAGATAAGGGGGGGGGGGTCCTTTTTCCCTCTTTCCGTTAATGCTTCACACTCCAGTCCAGTTGGTGGCGGTAATACACCATAAGTTGGCTTGTCAACCGCCATAAAATCGTACAAGAAGAAGAAGAAGAAGACATCCTTCCTGTGACGTCTGCGATGACACGTGTAGTCAAGATGGCGGCGGCGCTGGTGAGTACCGACGCTAAAGTATCTTCTGTTTGTCTATTTCACAAAAGGTTTGATTTCACACTGGCAGAGATGACCTAATTTAAACCATTTTGTTTTGCGTTGCTCATTGTTAGTGTGTCATTTGATGTGATTGGCTATTTCCGCTCAGTGGATGCCGATTAAAAAAAACAGCCGGCTAGCATAAACACTTAGCAGGTAGCTAATTATCGAGTGTTTGCTAAGAGCGAGAACGAGTTAAAATCCTGATCTAATCTAAAACCTAAGCCATATGAAGCAGACAGCTCTCTTTACTTTAACAAAAGCGACGGTGTTTCATAGTAAACAGTCTGTATCTGCTCTGTCAGTCATTTGTAATGCGTTTGCGCTGCTTTAGCATTCACTGGCTCACGAAATATAAGGAAGATGATGATAATAAAGTAATCAAATCACACTTGCTGGATCAATTCCCTTCATAATTTATTAATGTGTTGCTCCTGCGGGTTGGCAGTGTTTGTGATTGATATTTTGTAACTGATACGGAACTTAATAGGTAGCCAGTGCAGAGACTGTAAAAGTAATAACTGTGTAATGTGTAAATCCAATAATTAGGATATTTCTCTCTAGTGACATCTGCAGGACTCCAATCATTCAGTCTGCTTAAGCCTTGCCTCTTTCTTGCAGTCGACTTCATGTTTGAGTTCAACACCCACATCTCAAAATGTAAATCAACGATCCATGCATAAAACCATTTTTTTTTTTAATTTTTTTATTTTGATAACCTGTTTCACTCAGACATGCGCCACAATACAGAAGAGAAGATCTGTCGCTACTTCTGTTTCATTGCGACTTTATTACTCAAACTCTATGTTTCCACTCCACACCACTCACATACTCTGGTCTGGACCGCACAAACACAGAAAAGCGAGAGTGATAAAGACAATGAAAAAGTCGCAGTGCTGTTTTTTTTTTTCGTTTGATGACTGTAATTGTTAGTCTGGATATGTAATTAAGGTCGTTTCGCATTCACCTTGCTTTACCTGTCAGTATAGTTTATGGATCATTTATCACCTGGTTGTGTAATAGAGGGTATTCACTCCAACAGCAGAGCTCAATATTAACATCAGTATAAGTAACATTACAATCACCTGGCCATTGTTCAGTGTTCAACAACAAGAATGTATGATTTTGTTTGAAGTGTTGACTGTCAATGTGCTTTTTGGTTTTGCAACAAGATTATAGATGAGTAACTAAAGAAATTTGGCTTTGTGTGTCTTTTTTGTCTTTGTAGGAGATGTGGGCACTGTTAATAGTGTCCACGCTGCCTTTAGTAACACCTTTTTATGTACCAGGGGTTGCACCTATGAATTTCCACCAGAACAGCCCTGTTGAAATAAAGGTGAAGCCTCTCACTTTAAAAAAAAAAAAAGAAAAAAAAAAAAAGAATTTGAGTTACAAATTTGAGTTGGGATTTGCCTTTTAACTCTGGCTTAATTATTTCTTTCACTTTAAAAATGCTTAAAAAACACTTTTGCTCTAGACACAGCAGGTTCTAGGGTCCTTTACTTGTGTATTGACCACTTGTTTTCCACACAGACATGTCTTTCCAATATTTATTGAACTAGATACCGGCCACAGTGTTTGACACATCTTTATCACTCATTCCACAGATTCTTTCTCCACAGGTTTCTAGATTTTTGTATTGTGGTGTTTATAAAATGTACCTGTTTTTAATTACCAGGCTGTAAAATTGACGAGCTCTAGAACACAGTTGCCCTATGAGTACTATTCACTTCCCTTCTGTAAGCCTGATAGCATCTTCTACAAGGCAGAGAACCTCGGTAAGGATCATGTGTCATTTCACTGCAGTCACATGTCTGAAATATTTAAAGGGATAGTTCACCCAAAAAATAAAATTACCCCATGATTTCTCACCAGTAGGGATGTAATGATTCACTCAACTCGCAATTCGATTCGATTTACGACTGCTTTCTCGATTCGATTCACGAAAGCGTTTGCTAATTAAAAAAAATTTAATATAATGTAAATGTAAATAACAAAACTAAATTGAAATTTTAAAACAAGCCCCAAATTAAATAACACAAATAAAAGTAACATCTTCATAAAAACAAACTAAGGCTTTGTCTGTGCTCTTTCCATTTAAAATGAGAGGCAACCACTGCATTTTAATCATGATCCAAACAGATGCTGAAAATATGCAACATGATCAGTTTTTAAATCTAAATTACATTGTATAATTTCGAAATTTGAAGCAAAAACAATGGTTTGACTTCAGTTTTGTGAAACTATACATAAAAAATATCTGCATGAAACAGAAACAGCA